>NW_028122980.1:0-190988 GCF_965194805.1 Balaenoptera borealis
GTGATGCAACCTGGATTGACCATATCTAGACCCACAGCTGGATGAGACATAAGGGTGGACACTCTTGGGGCTGAGAGGTTTGGTGAGGTTGGGTGAGCAAACGCAGACCCTTTAAAGTAATACTGCGTGGTACCCATCGCATGGGTCCCAAATCTCCAGCTTCAAGGGCATCTTCCTACATCGAAAACATGCATGAGAAACCCAGAAGATGGTACACCGTGTGATGGGGAAAGGTTTCTAAAACGCACCTCATTTCTCATCTCCTTGTGCCCGGGTTCGCCATTCCAGCCGCTTTACTAGCAAGCTCCCTACTTGGAGCATCAGCACCTTTAACCTCCTGTTCCGTACAGGTTGCAATTTGTCCTGAGGATGAACGGGAAGACGGGGAACCAACGAGAGACTAGCTCTTGGTGTTGGGACAGGCACAGGTCACTCTATTTTCCCATCAGGAAGAAGAATTAACCACAGGCTCAGCCTGCCCCCCAGAACCAGAACAGGGCCTGAAGCCATCCTGCGCTTTTGCGGCCAGCTCCCAAAAAAGCGAGTTGTAAAATGGAGGTTCAGGGCACTGCAATTCACAAACCTGCAGAGTTATAAATGATAACTCTCGTCCACAAATATATTGAGGGAAGGCAAAGAAGAGGATTTGAAATCAAGGCAGAATTGCACTTAACAGATTTCAGGAGGTAGATACGAATCGCCTTTAAAGCACATGAAAAGCGGCAAAACGTTGACAATGATGCCCTTGGCCAAAAAGGGCGTATGCGTTTTTTCCTGAATATATTCAGGAAAAAACGCATACGCCCTTTTTGGCCAACCAAGCAACCTGGAAAGGCAAATCAGCGCTACAGAGAAGTCTCGCTTCCCATCGGTCAAAAGGGCCATCCTGAAAAAAGTGTCAAAACCAGAAATGCAGGACAGGCCATGGAGAAATGGGAGCCTTGCTACACTGATGGGCGGGATGTAAATTGCCAACAGCCACTCTGGAGAAGTGTACGGTGTGTCCTGAAACATCTGAAAAACACAGCTTAGAGAGCATAGGGCACTTCCACTCATGGGGGTATAAATTGGGAAAATGAAAAATCAGCAAGACACAAGCACCCCAAAGTTGAGGGCTGCTCTGTTGACCAGGACCTCCACTTCATTCCACCTTAAATATCCCAGGAAAGAGAAAAATGGATAAAGAAGTTGTGGTCCTTATGTACAATGGAATATCACTCAGCCATGAAATCAATGTCATAAGGTTAGTAGCAGCATGATGAGTGGATTTAGGTACGACGATTCTAAGTGAAATAAGTCACACAGAAAAGGACACTTCTCATAAGGTATCACTGATAGAGGGAATGTAAAAACCGTTACACTTGAACTGAATTACAAAACAGAACAGAGTCACACATGCAGAAAACACACTATGGCTGCTTAACGGGAAAGGTGAGGTGGGGTGATACATAAAACAAGGGTATCAAATTAGCTCAGATACCATTCCATAAACCCAATATGTAATAGACAAGACCTACTCCTTGCTCAGAGAACTGGACTCAACACGCCCTATTCACCGCACAAGAATATATCTGACTAATAATAATCGTAAAACCTATGTATTGATATCTCTCTGTTAGTGTGTCAAGTGGGTGTAAAGCGGCATAAACACAGCAGTGAAAAGCAGCTAAACCCCATTATAAAAATAAATTACTTTGAAACACCCATGAAAAAAAGACAGTGAAAGAGAGAGAAATTCTTACACAATGCGTTCAGGGGCTGTGATGCAACCTGGATTGACCATATCTAGACTCACAGCTGGATCAGACATAAGGGTGGACACTCTTGGGGCTGAGAGGTTTGGTGAGGTTGGGTGAGCAAACGCAGACCCTTTAAAGTAATACTGCATGATACCCATCGCATGGGTCCCAAATCTCCAGGTTCAAGGGCATCTTCCTACATCAAAAACATGCATGAGAAACCCAGAAGATGGTACACCGTGTCATGGGGAAAGGTTTCTAAAACGCACCTCATTTCTCATCTCCTTGTGCCCGGGTTCGCCATTCCAGCCGCTTTACTAGCAAGCTCCCTACTTGGAGCATCAGCACCTTTAACCTCCTGTTCCGTACAGGTTGCAATTTGTCCTGAGGATAAATGGGAAGACGTGGAACCAACGAGAGACTAGCTCTTGGTGTTGGGACAGGCACAGGTCACTCTATTTTCCCATCAGAAAGAAGAATTAACCACAGGCTCAGCCTGCCCCCCGGAACCAGAACAGGGCCTGAAGCCATTCTGCGATTTTGCCGCCAGCTCCCATAAAAACGAGTTGTAAAATGGAGGTTCAGGGCACTGCAATTCACAAACCTGCAGAGTTATAAATGATAACTCTCGTCCACAAATATATTGAGGGAAGGCAAAGAAGAGGATTTGAAATCAAGGCAGAATTGCAGGAAAGAGATTTCAGGAGGTAGATTCGAATCGCCTTTAAAGCACATGAAAAGCGGCAAAACGTTGACAATGATGCCCTTGGCCAAAAAGGGCGTATGCGTTTTTTCCTGAATATATTCAGGAAAAAACGCATACGCCCTTTTTGGCCAACCAAGCAACCTGGAAAGGCAAATCAGCGCTACAAACAAGTCTCGCTTCCCATCGGTCAAAAGGGCCATGCTGAAAAAGTGTCAAAACCAGAAATGCAGGACAGGCCATGGAGAAATGGGAGCCTTGCTACACTGATGGGCGGGATGTAAATTGCCAACAGCCACTCTGGAGAAGTGTCCGGTGAGTCCTGAAACATCTGAAAAACACAGCTTAGAGAGCATAGGGCACTTCCACTCATGGCGGTATGAATTGGGAAAATGAAAAATCAGCAAGAAACAAGCACCCCAAAGTTGAGGGCTGCTCTGTTGACAAGGACCTCCACTTCATTCCACCTTAAATATCCCAGGAAAGAGAAACATGGATAAAGAAGTTGTGGTCCTTATGTACAATGGAATATCACTCAGCCATGAAATCAATGTCATAAGGTTAGTAGCAGCATGATGAGTGGATTTAGGTACGACGATTCTAAGAGAAATAAGTCACACAGAAAAGGACACTTCTCATAAGGTATCACTTATAGAGGGAATGTAAAAACCGTTACACTTGAACTGAATTACAAAACAGAACAGAGTCACACATGCAGAAAACACACTATGGCTGCTTAACGGGAAAGGTGAGGTGGGGTGATACATAAAACAAGGGTATCAAATTAGCTCAGATACCTTTCCATAAACCCAATATGTAATAGACAAGACCTACTCCTTGCTCAGAGAACTGGACTCAACACGCCCTATTCACCGCACAAGAATATATCTGACTAGTAATAATCTTAAAACCTATGTATTGATATCTCTCTGTTAGTGTGTCAAGTGGGTGTAAAGCGGCATAAACACAGCCGTGAAAAGCAGCTAAACCCCATTATGAAAATAAATTACTTTGTAAAACCCATGAAACAACGACAGTGAAAGAGATAGAAATTCTTACACAATGAGTTCAGGGGCTGTGATGCAACCTGGATTGACCATATCTAGACCCACAGCTGGATGAGACATAAGGGTGGACACTCTTGGGGCTGAGAGGTTTGGTGAGGTTGGGTGAGCAAACGCAGACCCTTTAAAGTAATACTGCGTGGTACCCATCGCATGGGTCCCAAATCTCCAGCTTCAAGGGCATCTTCCTACATCGAAAACATGCATGAGAAACCCAGAAGATGGTACACCGTGTGATGGGGAAAGGTTTCTAAAACGCACCTCATTTCTCATCTCCTTGTGCCCGGGTTCGCCATTCCAGCCGCTTTACTAGCAAGCTCCCTACTTGGAGCATCAGCACCTTTAACCTCCTGTTCCGTACAGGTTGCAATTTGTCCTGAGGATGAACGGGAAGACGGGGAACCAACGAGAGACTAGCTCTTGGTGTTGGGACAGGCACAGGTCACTCTATTTTCCCATCAGGAAGAAGAATTAACCACAGGCTCAGCCTGCCCCCCAGAACCAGAACAGGGCCTGAAGCCATCCTGCGCTTTTGCGGCCAGCTCCCAAAAAAGCGAGTTGTAAAATGGAGGTTCAGGGCACTGCAATTCACAAACCTGCAGAGTTATAAATGATAACTCTCGTCCACAAATATATTGAGGGAAGGCAAAGAAGAGGATTTGAAATCAAGGCAGAATTGCACTTAACAGATTTCAGGAGGTAGATACGAATCGCCTTTAAAGCACATGAAAAGCGGCAAAACGTTGACAATGATGCCCTTGGCCAAAAAGGGCGTATGCGTTTTTTCCTGAATATATTCAGGAAAAAACGCATACGCCCTTTTTGGCCAACCAAGCAACCTGGAAAGGCAAATCAGCGCTACAGAGAAGTCTCGCTTCCCATCGGTCAAAAGGGCCATCCTGAAAAAAGTGTCAAAACCAGAAATGCAGGACAGGCCATGGAGAAATGGGAGCCTTGCTACACTGATGGGCGGGATGTAAATTGCCAACAGCCACTCTGGAGAAGTGTACGGTGTGTCCTGAAACATCTGAAAAACACAGCTTAGAGAGCATAGGGCACTTCCACTCATGGGGGTATAAATTGGGAAAATGAAAAATCAGCAAGACACAAGCACCCCAAAGTTGAGGGCTGCTCTGTTGACAAGGACCTCCACTTCATTCCACCTTCAATATCCCAGGAAAGAGAAAAATGGATAAAGAAGTTGTGGTCCTTATGTACAATGGAATATCACTCAGCCATGAAATCAATGTCATAAGGTTAGTAGCAGCATGATGAGTGGATTTAGGTACGACGATTCTAAGTGAAATAAGTCACACAGAAAAGGACACTTCTCATAAGGTATCACTTATAGAGGGAATGTAAAAACCGTTACACTTGAACTGAATTACAAAACAGAACAGAGTCACACATGCAGAAAACACACTATGGCTGCTTAACGGGAAAGGTGAGGTGGGGTGATACATAAAACAAGGGTATCAAATTAGCTCAGATACCGTTCCATAAACCCAATATGTAGTATACAAGACCTACTCCTTGCTCAGAGAACTGGACTCAACACGCCCTATTCACCGCACAAGAATATATCTGACTAGTAATAATCCTGAAACATATGTATTGATATCTCTCTGTTAGTGTGTCAAGTGGGTGTAAAGCGGCATAAACACAGCCGTGAAAAGCAGCTAAACCCCATTATGAAAATAAATTACTTTGAAAAACCCATGAAACAACGACAGTGAAAGAGATAGAAATTCTTACACAATGAGTTCAGGGGCTGAGATGCAACCTGGATTGACCATATCTAGACCCACAGCTGGATGAGACATAAGGGTGGACACTCTTGGGGCTGAGAGGTTTGGTGAGGTTGGGTGAGCAAACACAGACCCTTTAAAGTAATACTGCGTGGTACCCATCACATGGGTCCCAAATCTCCAGCTTCAAGGGCATCTTCCTAAATCGAAAACATGCATGAGAAACCCAGAAGATGGTACACCGTGTGATGGGGAAAGGTTTCTAAAACGCACCTCATTTCTCATCTCCTTGTGCCCGGGTTCGCCATTCCAGCCACTTTACTAGCAATCTCCCTACTTGGAGCATCAGCACCTTTAACCTCCTGTTCCGTACAGGTTGCAATTTGTCCTGAGGATGAACGGGAAGACGGGGAAGCAACGAGAGACTAGCTCTTGGTGTTGGGACAGGCACAGGTCACTCTATTTTCCCATCAGGAAGAAGAATTAACCACAGGCTCAGCCTGCCCCCCAGAACCAGAACAGGGCCTGAAGCCATTCTGTGATTTTGCGGCCAGCTCCCATAAAAACGAGTTGTAAAATGGAGGTTCAGGGCACTGCAATTCACAAACCTGCAGTTATAAATGATAACTCTCGTCCACAAATATATTGAGGGAAGGCAACGAAGAGGATTTGAAATCAAGGCAGAATTGCAGGAAACAGATTTCAGGAAGTAGATTCGAATCGCATTTAAAGCACATGAAAAGCGGCAAAACGTTGACAATGATGCCCTTGGCCAAAAAGGGCGTATGCGTTTTTTCCTGAATATATTCAGGAAAAAACGCATACGCCCTTTTTGGCCAACCAAGCAACCTGGAAAGGCAAATCAGCGCTACAAACAAGTCTCGCTTCCCATCGGTCAAAAGGGCCATGCTGAAACAAGTGTCAAAACCAGAAATGCAGGACAGGCCATGGAGAAATGGGAGCCTTGCTACACTGATGGGCGGGATGTAAATTGCCAAGAGCCACTCTGGAGAAGTGTCCGGTGAGTCCTGAAACATCTGAAAAACACAGCTTAGAGAGCATAGGGCACTTCCACTCATGGGGGTATAAATTGGGAAAATGAAAAATCAGCAAGACACAAGCACCCCAAAGTTGAGGGCTGCTCTGTTGACAAGGACCTCCACTTCATTCCACCTTCAATATCCCAGGAAAGAGAAAAATGGATAAAGAAGTTGTGGTCCTTATGTACAATGGAATATCACTCAGCCATGAAATCAATGTCATAAGGTTAGTAGCAGCATGATGAGTGGATTTAGGTACGACGATTCTAAGTGAAATAAGTCACACAGAAAAGGACACTTCTCATAAGGTATCACTTATAGAGGGAATGTAAAAACCGTTACACTTGAACTGAATTACAAAACAGAACAGAGTCACACATGCAGAAAACACACTATGGCTGCTTAACGGGAAAGGTGAGGTGGGGTGATACATAAAACAAGGGTTTCAAATTAGCTCAGATACCGTTCCATAAACCCAATATGTAATAGACAAGACCTACTCCTTGCTCAGAGAACTGGACTCAACACGCCCTATTCACCGCACAAGAATATATCTGACTAGTAATAATCGTAAAGCCTATGTATTGATATCTCTCTGTTAGTGTGTCAAGTGGGTGTAAAGCGGCATAAACACAGCAGTGAAAAGCAGCTAAATCCCATTATGAAAATAAATTACTTTGAAAAACCCATGAAACAAAGACAGTGAACGAGAGAGGAATTCTTACACAATGCGTTCAGGGGCTGTGATGCAACCTGGATTGACCATATCTAGACCCACAGCTGGATGAGACATAAGGGTGGACACTCTTGGGGCTGAGAGGTTTGGTGAGGTTGGGTGAGCAAACGCAGACCCTTTAAAGTAATACTGCATGGTACCCATCGCATGGGTCCCAAATCTCCAGCTTCAAGGGCATCTTCCTACATCAAAAACATGCATGAGAAACCCAGAAGATGGTACACCGTGTGATGGGGAAAGGTTTCTAAAACGCACCTCATTTCTCATCTCCTTGTGCCCGGGTTCGCCATTCCAGCCGCTTTACTAGCAAGCTCCCTACTTGGAGCATCAGCACCTTTAACCTCCTGTTCCGTACAGGTTGCAATTTGTCCTGAGGATAAACGGGAAGACGTGGAACCAACGAGAGACTAGCTCTTGGTGTTGGGACAGGCACAGGTCACTCTATTTTACCATCAGAAAGAAGAATTAACCACAGGCTCAGCCTGCCCCCCGGAACCAGAACAGGGCCTGAAGCCATTCTGTGATTTTGCGGCCAGCTCCCATAAAAACGAGTTGTAAAATGGAGGTTCAGGGCACTGCAATTCACAAACCTGCAGTTATAAATGATAACTCTCGTCCACAAATATATTGAGGGAAGGCAACGAAGAGGATTTGAAATCAAGGCAGAATTGCAGGAAACAGATTTCAGGAAGTAGATTCGAATCGCATTTAAAGCACATGAAAAGCGGCAAAACGTTGACAATGATGCCCTTGGCCAAAAAGGGCGTATGCGTTTTTTCCTGAATATATTCAGGAAAAAACGCATACGCCCTTTTTGGCCAACCAAGCAACCTGGAAAGGCAAATCAGCGCTACAAAGAAGTCTCGCTTCCCATCGGTCAAAAGGGCCATGCTGAAAAAAGTGTCAAAACCAGAAATGCAGGACAGGCCATGGAGAAATGGGAGCCTTGCTACACTGATGGGCGGGATGTAAATTGCCAAGAGCCACTCTGGAGAAGTGTCCGGTGAGTCCTGAAACATCTGAAAAACACAGCTTAGAGAGCATAGGGCACTTCCACTCATGGGGGTATGAATTGGGAAAATGAAAAATCAGCAAGACACAAGCACCCCAAAGTTTAGGGCTGCTCTGTTGACCAGGACCTCCACTTCATTCCACCTTAAATATCCCAGGAAAGAGAAAAATGGGTAAAGAAGTTGTGGTCCTTATGTACAATGGAATATCACTCAGCCATGAAATCAATGTCATAAGGCTAGTAGCAGCATGATGAGTGGATTTAGGTACGACGATTCTAAGTGAAATAAGTCACACAGAAAAGGACACTTCTCATAAGGTATCACTGATAGAGGGAATGTAAAAACCGTTACACTTGAACTGAATTACAAAACAGAACAGAGTCACACATGCAGAAAACACACTATGGCTGCTTAACGGGAAAGGTGAGGTGGGGTGATACATAAAACAAGGGTATCAAATTAGCTCAGATACCGTTCCATAAACCCAATATGTAATAGACAAGACCTACTCCTTGCTCAGAGAACTGGACTCAACACGCCCTATTCACCGCACAAGATTATATCTGACTAGTAATAATCGTAAAGCCTATGTATTGATATCTCTCTGTTAGTGTGTCAAGTGGGTGTAAAGTGGCATAAACACAGCAGTGAAAAGCAGCTAAATCCCATTATGAAAATAAATTACTTTGAAAAACCCATGAAACAAAGACAGTGAACGAGAGAGGAATTCTTACACAATGCGTTCAGGGGCTGTGATGCAACCTGGATTGACCATATCTAGACCCACAGCTGGATGAGACATAAGGGTGGACACTCTTGGGGCTGAGAGGTTTGGTGAGGTTGGGTGAGCAAACGCAGACCCTTTAAAGTAATACTGCATGGTACCCATCGCATGGGTCCCAAATCTCCAGCTTCAAGGGCATCTTCCTACATCAAAACATGCATGAGAAACCCAGAAGATGGTACACAGTGTGATGGGGAAAGGTTTCTAAAACGCACCTCATTTCTCATCGCCTTGTGCCCGGGTTCGCCATTCCAGCCGCTTTACTAGCAAGCTCCCTACTTGGAGCATCAGCACCTTTAACCTCCTGTTCCGTACAGGTTGCAATTTGTCCTGAGGATAAACGGGAAGACGTGGAACCAACGAGAGACTAGCTCTTGGTGTTGGGACAGGCACAGGTCACTCTATTTTCCCATCAGAAAGAAGAATTAACCACAGGCTCAGCCTGCCCCCCGGAACCAGAACAGGGCCTGAAGCCATTCTGCGATTTTGCGGCCAGCTCCCATAAAAACGAGTTGTAAAATGGAGGTTCAGGGCACTGCAATTCACAAACCTGCAGAGTTATAAATGATAACTGTCGTCCACAAATATATTGAGGGAAGGCAAAGAAGAGGATTTGAAATCAAGGCAAAATTGCACGAAACAGATTTCAGGAGGTAGATTCGAATCACATTTAAAGCACATGAAAAGCGGCAAAACGTTGACAATGATGCCCTTGGCCAAAAAGGGCGTATGCGTTTTTTCCTGAATATATTCAGGAAAAAACGCATACGCCCTTTTTGGCCAACCAAGCAACCTGGAAAGGCAAATCAGCGCTACAAAGAAGTCTCGCTTCCCATCGGTCAAAAGGGCCATGCTGAAAAAAGTGTCAAAACCAGAAATGCAGGACAGGCCATGGAGAAATGGGAGCCTTGCTACACTGATGCGCGGGATGTAAATTGCCAACAGCCACTCTGGAGAAGTGTCCGGTGAGTCCTGAAACATCTGAAAAACACAGCTTAGAGAGCATAGGGCACTTCCACTCATGGGGGTATGAATTGGGAAAATGAAAAATCAGCAAGACACAAGCACCCCAAAGTTGAGGGCTGCTCTGTTGACAAGGACCTCCACTTCATTCCACCTTAAATATCCCAGGAAAGAGAAACATGGATAAAGAAGTTGTGGTCCTTATGTACAATGGAATATCACTCAGCCATGAAATCAATGTCATAAGGTTAGTAGCAGCATGATGAGTGGATTTAGGTACGACGATTCTAAGAGAAATAAGTCACACAGAAAAGGACACTTCTCATAAGGTATCACTTATAGAGGGAATGTAAAAACCGTTACACTTGAACTGAATTACAAAACAGAACAGAGTCACACATGCAGAAAACACACTATGGCTGCTTAACGGGAAAGGTGAGGTGGGGTGATACATAAAACAAGGGTATCAAATTAGCTCAGATACCTTTCCATAAACCCAATATGTAATAGACAAGACCTACTCCTTGCTCAGAGAACTGGACTCAACACGCCCTATTCACCGCACAAGAATATATCTGACTAGTAATAATCTTAAAACCTATGTATTGATATCTCTCTGTTAGTGTGTCAAGTGGGTGTAAAGCGGCATAAACACAGCCGTGAAAAGCAGCTAAACCCCATTATGAAAATAAATTACTTTGTAAAACCCATGAAACAACGACAGTGAAAGAGATAGAAATTCTTACACAATGAGTTCAGGGGCTGTGATGCAACCTGGATTGACCATATCTAGACCCACAGCTGGATGAGACATAAGGGTGGACACTCTTGGGGCTGAGAGGTTTGGTGAGGTTGGGTGAGCAAACGCAGACCCTTTAAAGTAATACTGCGTGGTACCCATCGCATGGGTCCCAAATCTCCAGCTTCAAGGGCATCTTCCTACATCGAAAACATGCATGAGAAACCCAGAAGATGGTACACCGTGTGATGGGGAAAGGTTTCTAAAACGCACCTCATTTCTCATCTCCTTGTGCCCGGGTTCGCCATTCCAGCCGCTTTACTAGCAAGCTCCCTACTTGGAGCATCAGCACCTTTAACCTCCTGTTCCGTACAGGTTGCAATTTGTCCTGAGGATGAACGGGAAGACGGGGAACCAACGAGAGACTAGCTCTTGGTGTTGGGACAGGCACAGGTCACTCTATTTTCCCATCAGGAAGAAGAATTAACCACAGGCTCAGCCTGCCCCCCAGAACCAGAACAGGGCCTGAAGCCATCCTGCGCTTTTGCGGCCAGCTCCCAAAAAAGCGAGTTGTAAAATGGAGGTTCAGGGCACTGCAATTCACAAACCTGCAGAGTTATAAATGATAACTCTCGTCCACAAATATATTGAGGGAAGGCAAAGAAGAGGATTTGAAATCAAGGCAGAATTGCACTTAACAGATTTCAGGAGGTAGATACGAATCGCCTTTAAAGCACATGAAAAGCGGCAAAACGTTGACAATGATGCCCTTGGCCAAAAAGGGCGTATGCGTTTTTTCCTGAATATATTCAGGAAAAAACGCATACGCCCTTTTTGGCCAACCAAGCAACCTGGAAAGGCAAATCAGCGCTACAGAGAAGTCTCGCTTCCCATCGGTCAAAAGGGCCATCCTGAAAAAAGTGTCAAAACCAGAAATGCAGGACAGGCCATGGAGAAATGGGAGCCTTGCTACACTGATGGGCGGGATGTAAATTGCCAACAGCCACTCTGGAGAAGTGTACGGTGTGTCCTGAAACATCTGAAAAACACAGCTTAGAGAGCATAGGGCACTTCCACTCATGGGGGTATAAATTGGGAAAATGAAAAATCAGCAAGACACAAGCACCCCAAAGTTGAGGGCTGCTCTGTTGACAAGGACCTCCACTTCATTCCACCTTCAATATCCCAGGAAAGAGAAAAATGGATAAAGAAGTTGTGGTCCTTATGTACAATGGAATATCACTCAGCCATGAAATCAATGTCATAAGGTTAGTAGCAGCATGATGAGTGGATTTAGGTACGACGATTCTAAGTGAAATAAGTCACACAGAAAAGGACACTTCTCATAAGGTATCACTTATAGAGGGAATGTAAAAACCGTTACACTTGAACTGAATTACAAAACAGAACAGAGTCACACATGCAGAAAACACACTATGGCTGCTTAACGGGAAAGGTGAGGTGGGGTGATACATAAAACAAGGGTATCAAATTAGCTCAGATACCGTTCCATAAACCCAATATGTAGTAGACAAGACCTACTCCTTGCTCAGAGAACTGGACTCAACACGCCCTATTCACCGCACAAGAATATATCTGACTAGTAATAATCCTGAAACATATGTATTGATATCTCTCTGTTAGTGTGTCAAGTGGGTGTAAAGCGGCATAAACACAGCCGTGAAAAGCAGCTAAACCCCATTATGAAAATAAATTACTTTGAAAAACCCATGAAACAACGACAGTGAAAGAGATAGAAATTCTTACACAATGAGTTCAGGGGCTGAGATGCAACCTGGATTGACCATATCTAGACCCACAGCTGGATGAGACATAAGGGTGGACACTCTTGGGGCTGAGAGGTTTGGTGAGGTTGGGTGAGCAAACACAGACCCTTTAAAGTAATACTGCGTGGTACCCATCACATGGGTCCCAAATCTCCAGCTTCAAGGGCATCTTCCTACATCGAAAACATGCATGAGAAACCCAGAAGATGGTACACCGTGTGATGGGGAAAAGTTTCTAAAACGCACCTCATTTCTCATCTCCTTGTGCCCGGGTTCGCCATTCCAGCCACTTTACTAGCAATCTCCCTACTTGGAGCATCAGCACCTTTAACCTCCTGTTCCGTACAGGTTGCAATTTGTCCTGAGGATGAACGGGAAGACGGGGAAGCAACGAGAGACTAGCTCTTGGTGTTGGGACAGGCACAGGTCACTCTATTTTCCCATCAGGAAGAAGAATTAACCACAGGCTCAGCCTGCCCCCCGGAACCAGAACAGGGCCTGAAGCCATCCTGCGCTTTTGCGGCCAGCTCCCAAAAAAGCGAGTTGTAAAATGGAGGTTCAGGGCACTGCAATTCACAAACCTGCAGAGTTATAAATGATAACTCTCGTCCACAAATATATTGAGGGAAGGCAAAGAAGAGGATTTGAAATCAAGGCAGAATTGCACGAAACAGATTTCAGGAGGTAGATACGAATCGCCTTTAAAGCACATGAAAAGCGGCAAAACGTTGACAATGATGCCCTTGGCCAAAAAGGGCGTATGCGTTTTTTCCTGAATATATTCAGGAAAAAACGCATACGCCCTTTTTGGCCAACCAAGCAACCTGGAAAGGCAAATCAGCGCTACAGAGAAGTCTCGCTTCCCATCGGTCAAAAGGGCCATGCTGAAAAAAGTGTCAAAACCAGAAATGCAGGACAGGCCATGGAGAAATGGGAGCCTTGCTACACTGGTGGGCGGGATGTAAATTGCCAACAGCCACTCTGGAGAAGTGTACGGTGTGTCCTGAAACATCTGAAAAACACAGCTTAGAGAGCATAGGGCATTTCCACTCATGGGGGTATAAATTGGGAAAATTAAAAATCGGCAAGACACAAGCACCCCAATGTTGAGGGCTGCTCTGTTGACAAGGACCTCCACTTCATTCCACCTTAAATATCCCAGGAAAGAGAAAAATGGATAAAGAAGTTGTGGTCCTTATGTACAATGGAATATCACTCAGCCATGAAATCAATGTCATAAGGTTAGTAGCAGCATGATGAGTGGATTTAGGTACGACGATTCTAAGAGAAATAAATCACACAGAAAAGGACACTTCTCATAAGGTATCACTTATAGAGGGAATGTAAAATCCGTTACACTTGAACTGAATTACAAAACAGAACAGAGTCACACATGCAGAAAACACACTATGGCTGCTTAACGGGAAAGGTGAGGTGGGGTGATACATAAAACAAGGGTATCAAATTAGCTCAGATACCTTTCCATAAACCCAATATGTAATAGACAAGACCTACTCCTTGCTCAGAGAACTGGACTCAACACGCCCTATTCACCGCACAAGAATGTATCTGACTAGTAATAATCTTAAAACCTATGTATTGATATCTCTCTGTTAGTGTGTCAAGTGGGTGTAAAGCGGCATAAACACAGCCGTGAAAAGCAGCTAAACCCCATTATGAAAATATATTACTTTGTAAAACCCATGAAACAACGACAGTGAAAGAGATAGAAATTCTTACACAATGAGTTCAGGGGCTGTGATGCAACCTGGATTGACCATATCTAGACCCACAGCTGGATGAGACATAAGGGTGGACACTCTTGGGGCTGAGAGGTTTGGTGAGGTTGGGTGAGCAAACGCAGACCCTTTAAAGGAATACTGCGTGGTACCCATCGCATGGGTCCCAAATCTCCAGCTTCAAGGGCATCTTCCTACATCGAAAACATGCATGAGAAACCCAGAAGATGGTACACCGTGTGATGGGGAAAGGTTTCTAAAACGCACCTCATTTCTCATCTCCTTGTGCCCGGGTTCGCCATTCCAGCCGCTTTACTAGCAAGCTCCCTACTTGGAGCATCAGCACCTTTAACCTCCTGTTCCGTACAGGTTGCAATTTGTCCTGAGGATGAACGGGAAGACGGGGAACCAACGAGAGACTAGCTCTTGGTGTTGGGACAGGCACAGGTCACTCTATTTTACCATCAGAAAGAAGAATTAACCACAGGCTCAGCCTGCCCCCCGGAACCAGAACAGGGCCTGAAGCCATTCTGTGATTTTGCGGCCAGCTCCCATAAAAACGAGTTGTAAAATGGAGGTTCAGGGCACTGCAATTCACAAACCTGCAGTTATAAATGATAACTCTCGTCCACAAATATATTGAGGGAAGGCAACGAAGAGGATTTGAAATCAAGGCAGAATTGCAGGAAACAGATTTCAGGAAGTAGATTCGAATCGCATTTAAAGCACATGAAAAGCGGCAAAACGTTGACAATGATGCCCTTGGCCAAAAAGGGCGTATGCGTTTTTTCCTGAATATATTCAGGAAAAAACGCATACGCCCTTTTTGGCCAACCAAGCAACCTGGAAAGGCAAATCAGCGCTACAAACAAGTCTCGCTTCCCATCGGTCAAAAGGGCCATGCTGAAACAAGTGTCAAAACCAGAAATGCAGGACAGGCCATGGAGAAATGGGAGCCTTGCTACACTGATGGGCGGGATGTAAATTGCCAAGAGCCACTCTGGAGAAGTGTCCGGTGAGTCCTGAAACATCTGAAAAACACAGCTTAGAGAGCATAGGGCACTTCCACTCATGGGGGTATAAATTGGGAAAATGAAAAATCAGCAAGACACAAGCACCCCAAAGTTGAGGGCTGCTCTGTTGACAAGGACCTCCACTTCATTCCACCTTCAATATCCCAGGAAAGAGAAAAATGGATAAAGAAGTTGTGGTCCTTATGTACAATGGAATATCACTCAGCCATGAAATCAATGTCATAAGGTTAGTAGCAGCATGATGAGTGGATTTAGGTACGACGATTCTAAGTGAAATAAGTCACACAGAAAAGGACACTTCTCATAAGGTATCACTTATAGAGGGAATGTAAAAACCGTTACACTTGAACTGAATTACAAAACAGAACAGAGTCACACATGCAGAAAACACACTATGGCTGCTTAACGGGAAAGGTGAGGTGGGGTGATACATAAAACAAGGGTTTCAAATTAGCTCAGATACCGTTCCATAAACCCAATATGTAATAGACAAGACCTACTCCTTGCTCAGAGAACTGGACTCAACACGCCCTATTCACCGCACAAGAATATATCTGACTAGTAATAATCGTAAAGCCTATGTATTGATATCTCTCTGTTAGTGTGTCAAGTGGGTGTAAAGCGGCATAAACACAGCAGTGAAAAGCAGCTAAATCCCATTATGAAAATAAATTACTTTGAAAAACCCATGAAACAAAGACAGTGAACGAGAGAGGAATTCTTACACAATGCGTTCAGGGGCTGTGATGCAACCTGGATTGACCATATCTAGACCCACAGCTGGATGAGACATAAGGGTGGACACTCTTGGGGCTGAGAGGTTTGGTGAGGTTGGGTGAGCAAACGCAGACCCTTTAAAGTAATACTGCATGGTACCCATCGCATGGGTCCCAAATCTCCAGCTTCAAGGGCATCTTCCTACATCAAAAACATGCATGAGAAACCCAGAAGATGGTACACCGTGTGATGGGGAAAGGTTTCTAAAACGCACCTCATTTCTCATCTCCTTGTGCCCGGGTTCGCCATTCCAGCCGCTTTACTAGCAAGCTCCCTACTTGGAGCATCAGCACCTTTAACCTCCTGTTCCGTACAGGTTGCAATTTGTCCTGAGGATAAACGGGAAGACGTGGAACCAACGAGAGACTAGCTCTTGGTGTTGGGACAGGCACAGGTCACTCTATTTTACCATCAGAAAGAAGAATTAACCACAGGCTCAGCCTGCCCCCCGGAACCAGAACAGGGCCTGAAGCCATTCTGTGATTTTGCGGCCAGCTCCCATAAAAACGAGTTGTAAAATGGAGGTTCAGGGCACTGCAATTCACAAACCTGCAGTTATAAATGATAACTCTCGTCCACAAATATATTGAGGGAAGGCAACGAAGAGGATTTGAAATCAAGGCAGAATTGCAGGAAACAGATTTCAGGAAGTAGATTCGAATCGCATTTAAAGCACATGAAAAGCGGCAAAACGTTGACAATGATGCCCTTGGCCAAAAAGGGCGTATGCGTTTTTTCCTGAATATATTCAGGAAAAAACGCATACGCCCTTTTTGGCCAACCAAGCAACCTGGAAAGGCAAATCAGCGCTACAAAGAAGTCTCGCTTCCCATCGGTCAAAAGGGCCATGCTGAAAAAAGTGTCAAAACCAGAAATGCAGGACAGGCCATGGAGAAATGGGAGCCTTGCTACACTGATGGGCGGGATGTAAATTGCCAAGAGCCACTCTGGAGAAGTGTCCGGTGAGTCCTGAAACATCTGAAAAACACAGCTTAGAGAGCATAGGGCACTTCCACTCATGGGGGTATGAATTGGGAAAATGAAAAATCAGCAAGACACAAGCACCCCAAAGTTTAGGGCTGCTCTGTTGACCAGGACCTCCACTTCATTCCACCTTAAATATCCCAGGAAAGAGAAAAATGGGTAAAGAAGTTGTGGTCCTTATGTACAATGGAATATCACTCAGCCATGAAATCAATGTCATAAGGCTAGTAGCAGCATGATGAGTGGATTTAGGTACGACGATTCTAAGTGAAATAAGTCACACAGAAAAGGACACTTCTCATAAGGTATCACTGATAGAGGGAATGTAAAAACCGTTACACTTGAACTGAATTACAAAACAGAACAGAGTCACACATGCAGAAAACACACTATGGCTGCTTAACGGGAAAGGTGAGGTGGGGTGATACATAAAACAAGGGTATCAAATTAGCTCAGATACCGTTCCATAAACCCAATATGTAATAGACAAGACCTACTCCTTGCTCAGAGAACTGGACTCAACACGCCCTATTCACCGCACAAGATTATATCTGACTAGTAATAATCGTAAAGCCTATGTATTGATATCTCTCTGTTAGTGTGTCAAGTGGGTGTAAAGTGGCATAAACACAGCAGTGAAAAGCAGCTAAATCCCATTATGAAAATAAATTACTTTGAAAAACCCATGAAACAAAGACAGTGAACGAGAGAGGAATTCTTACACAATGCGTTCAGGGGCTGTGATGCAACCTGGATTGACCATATCTAGACCCACAGCTGGATGAGACATAAGGGTGGACACTCTTGGGGCTGAGAGGTTTGGTGAGGTTGGGTGAGCAAACGCAGACCCTTTAAAGTAATACTGCATGGTACCCATCGCATGGGTCCCAAATCTCCAGCTTCAAGGGCATCTTCCTACATCAAAACATGCATGAGAAACCCAGAAGATGGTACACAGTGTGATGGGGAAAGGTTTCTAAAACGCACCTCATTTCTCATCGCCTTGTGCCCGGGTTCGCCATTCCAGCCGCTTTACTAGCAAGCTCCCTACTTGGAGCATCAGCACCTTTAACCTCCTGTTCCGTACAGGTTGCAATTTGTCCTGAGGATAAACGGGAAGACGTGGAACCAACGAGAGACTAGCTCTTGGTGTTGGGACAGGCACAGGTCACTCTATTTTCCCATCAGAAAGAAGAATTAACCACAGGCTCAGCCTGCCCCCCGGAACCAGAACAGGGCCTGAAGCCATTCTGCGATTTTGCGGCCAGCTCCCATAAAAACGAGTTGTAAAATGGAGGTTCAGGGCACTGCAATTCACAAACCTGCAGAGTTATAAATGATAACTGTCGTCCACAAATATATTGAGGGAAGGCAAAGAAGAGGATTTGAAATCAAGGCAAAATTGCACGAAACAGATTTCAGGAGGTAGATTCGAATCACATTTAAAGCACATGAAAAGCGGCAAAACGTTGACAATGATGCCCTTGGCCAAAAAGGGCGTATGCGTTTTTTCCTGAATATATTCAGGAAAAAACGCATACGCCCTTTTTGGACAACCAAGCAACCTGGAAAGGCAAATCAGTGCTACAGAGAAGTCTCGCTTCCCATCGGTCAAAAGGGCCATCCTGAAAAAAGTGTCAAAACCAGAAATGCAGGACAGGCCATGGAGAAATGGGAGCCTTGCTACACTGATGGGCGGGATGTAAATTGCCAACAGCCACTCTGGAGAAGTGTACGGTGTGTCCTGAAACATCTGAAAAACACAGCTTAGAGAGCATAGGGCACTTCCACTCATGGGGGTATAAATTGGGAAAATGAAAAATCAGCAAGACACAAGCACCCCAAAGTTGAGGGCTGCTCTGTTGACAAGGACCTCCACTTCATTCCACCTTCAATATCCCAGGAAAGAGAAAAATGGATAAAGAAGTTGTGGTCCTTATGTACAATGGAATATCACTCAGCCATGAAATCAATGTCATAAGGTTAGTAGCAGCATGATGAGTGGATTTAGGTACGACGATTCTAAGTGAAATAAGTCACACAGAAAAGGACACTTCTCATAAGGTATCACTTATAGAGGGAATGTAAAAACCGTTACACTTGAACTGAATTACAAAACAGAACAGAGTCACACATGCAGAAAACACACTATGGCTGCTTAACGGGAAAGGTGAGGTGGGGTGATACATAAAACAAGGGTATCAAATTAGCTCAGATACCGTTCCATAAACCCAATATGTAGTATACAAGACCTACTCCTTGCTCAGAGAACTGGACTCAACACGCCCTATTCACCGCACAAGAATATATCTGACTAGTAATAATCTTGAAACATATGTATTGATATCTCTCTGTTAGTGTGTCAAGTGGGTGTAAAGCGGCATAAACACAGCCGTGAAAAGCAGCTAAACCCCATTATGAAAATAAATTACTTTGAAAAACCCATGAAACAACGACAGTGAAAGAGATAGAAATTCTTACACAATGAGTTCAGGGGCTGAGATGCAACCTGGATTGACCATATCTAGACCCACAGCTGGATGAGACATAAGGGTGGACACTCTTGGGGCTGAGAGGTTTGGTGAGGTTGGGTGAGCAAACACAGACCCTTTAAAGTAATACTGCGTGGTACCCATCGCATGGGTCCCAAATCTCCAGCTTCAAGGGCATCTTCCTACATCGAAAACATGCATGAGAAACCCAGAAGATGGTACACCGTGTGATGGGGAAAGGTTTCTAAAACGCACCTCATTTCTCATCTCCTTGTGCCCGGGTTCGCCATTCCAGCCACTTTACTAACAATCTCCCTACTTGGAGCATCAGCACCTTTAACCTCCTGTTCCGTACAGGTTGCAATTTGTCCTGAGGATGAACGGGAAGACGGGGAACCAACGAGAGACTAGCTCTTGGTGTTGGGACAGGCACAGGTCACTCTATTTTCCCATCAGGAAGAAGAATTAACCACAGGCTCAGCCTGCCCCCCGGAACCAGAACAGGGCCTGAAGCCATCCTGCGCTTTTGCGGCCAGCTCCCAAAAAAGCGAGTTGTAAAATGGAGGTTCAGGGCACTGCAATTCACAAACCTGCAGAGTTATAAATGATAACTCTCGTCCACAAATATATTGAGGGAAGGCAAAGAAGAGGATTTGAAATCAAGGCAGAATTGCACGAAACAGATTTCAGGAGGTAGATACGAATCGCCTTTAAAGCACATGAAAAGCGGCAAAACGTTGACAATGATGCCCTTGGCCATAAAGGGCGTATGCGTTTTTTCCTGAATATATTCAGGAAAAAACGCATACGCCCTTTTTGGCCAACCAAGCAACCTGGAAAGGCAAATCAGCGCTACAGAGAAGTCTCGCTTCCCATCGGTCAAAAGGGCCATGCTGAAAAAAGTGTCAAAACCAGAAATGCAGGACAGGCCATGGAGAAATGGGAGCCTTGCTACACTGGTGGGCGGGATGTAAATTGCCAACAGCCACTCTGGAGAAGTGTACGGTGTGTCCTGAAACATCTGAAAAACACAGCTTAGAGAGCATAGGGCATTTCCACTCATGGGGGTATAAATTGGGAAAATTAAAAATCGGCAAGACACAAGCACCCCAAAGTTGAGGGCTGCTCTGTTGACAAGGACCTCCACTTCATTCCACCTTAAATATCCCAGGAAAGAGAAAAATGGATAAAGAAGTTGTGGTCCTTATGTACAATGGAATATCACTCAGCCATGAAATCAATGTCATAAGGTTAGTAGCAGCATGATGAGTGGATTTAGGTACGACGATTCTAAGAGAAATAAATCACACAGAAAAGGACACTTCTCATAAGGTATCACTTATAGAGGGAATGTAAAATCCGTTAAACTTGAACTGAATTACAAAACAGAACAGAGTCACACATGCAGAAAACACACTATGGCTGCTTAACGGGAAAGGTGAGGTGGGGTGATACATAAAACAAGGGTATCAAATTAGCTCAGATACCGTTCCATAAACCCAATATGTAATAGACAAGACCTACTCCTTGCTCAGAGAACTGGACTCAACACGCCCTATTCACCGCACAAGAATATATCTGACTAGTAATAATCTTAAAACCTATGTATTGATATCTCTCTGTTAGTGTGTCAAGTGGGTGTAAAGCGGCATAAACACAGCCGTGAAAAGCAGCTAAACCCCATTATGAAAATAAATTACTTTGTAAAACCCATGAAACAACGACAGTGAAAGAGATAGAAATTCTTACACAATGAGTTCAGGGGCTGTGATGCAACCTGGATTGACCATATCTAGACCCACAGCTGGATGAGACATAAGGGTGGACACTCTTGGGGCTGAGAGGTTTGGTGAGGTTGGGTGAGCAAACGCAGACCCTTTAAAGTAATACTGCGTGGTACCCATCGCATGGGTCCCAAATCTCCAGGTTCAAGGGCATCTTCCTACATCGAAAACATGCATGAGAAACCCAGAAGATGGTACACCGTGTGATGGGGAAAGGTTTCGAAAACGCACCTCATTTCTCATCTCCTTGTGCCCGGGTTCGCCATTCCAGCCGCTTTACTAGCAATCTCCCTACTTGGAGCATCAGCACCTTTAACCTCCTGTTCCGTACAGGTTGCAAGTTGTCCTGAGGATGAACGGGAAGACGGGGAACCAACGAGAGACTAGCTCTTGGTGTTGGGACAGGCACAGGTCACTCTATTTTCCCATCAGGAAGAAGAATTAACCACAGGCTCAGCCTGCCCCCCAGAACCAGAACAGGGCCTGAAGCCATCCTGCGCTTTTGCGGCCAGCTCCCAAAAAAGCGAGTTGTAAAATGGAGGTTCAGGGCACTGCAATTCACAAACCTGCAGAGTTATAAATGATAACTCTCGTCCACAAATATATTGAGGGAAGGCAAAGAAGAGGATTTGAAATCAAGGCAGAATTGCACGAAACAGATTTCAGGAGGTAGATACGAATCGCCTTTAAAGCACATGAAAAGCGGCAAAACGTTGACAATGATGCCCTTGGCGAAAAAGGGCGTATGTGTTTTTTCCTGAATATATTCAGGAAAAAACGCATACGCCCTTTTTGGCCAACCAAGCAACCTGGAAAGGCAAATCAGCGCTACAGAGAAGTCTCGCTTCCCATCGGTCAAAAGGGCCATGCTGAAAAAAGTGTCAAAACCAGAAATGCAGGACAGGCCATGGAGAAATGGGAGCCTTGCTACACTGATGGGCGGGATGTAAATTGCCAACAGCCACTCTGGAGAAGTGTACGGTGAGTCCTGAAACATCTGAAAAACACAGCTTAGAGAGCATAGGGCACTTCCACTCATGGGGGTATAAATTGGGAAAATTAAAAATCAGCAAGACACAAGCACCCCAAAGTTGAGGACTGCTCTGTTGACAAGGACCTCCACTTCATTCCACCTTAAATATCCCAGGAAAGAGAAAAATTGATAAAGAAGTTGTGGTCCTTATGTACAATGGAATATCACTCAGCCATGAAATCAATGTCATAAGGTTAGTAGCAGCATGATGAGTGGATATAGGTACGACGATTCTAAGTGAAATAAGTCACACAGAAAAGGACACTTCTCATAAGGTATCACTTATAGAGGGAATGTAAAAACCGTTACACTTGAACTGAATTACAAAACAGAACAGAGTCACACATGCAGAAAACAGACTATGGCTGCTTAACGGGAAAGGTGAGGTGGGGTGATACATAAAACAAGGGTATCAAATTAGCTCAGATACCGTTCCATAAACCCAATATGTAATAGACAAGACCTACTCCTTGCTCAGAGAACTGGACTCAACACGCCCTATTCACCGCACAAGAATATATCTGACTAGTAATAATCTTAAAACCTATGTATTGATATCTCTCTGTTAGTGTGTCAAGTGGGTGTAAAGCGGCATAAACACAGCCGTGAAAAGCAGCTAAACCCCATTATGAAAATAAATTACTTTGTAAAACCCATGAAACAACGACAGTGAAAGAGATAGAAATTCTTACACAATGAGTTCAGGGGCTGTGATGCAACCTGGATTGACCATATCTAGACCCACAGCTGGATGAGACATAAGGGTGGACACTCTTGGGGCTGAGAGGTTTGGTGAGGTTGGGTGAGCAAACGCAGACCCTTTAAAGTAATACTGCGTGGTACCCATCGCATGGGTCCCAAATCTCCAGCTTCAAGGGCATCTTCCTACATCGAAAACATGCATGAGAAACCCAGAAGATGGTACACCGTGTGATGGGGAAAGGTTTCTAAAACGCACCTCATTTCTCATCTCCTTGTGCCCGGGTTCGCCATTCCAGCCACTTTACTAGCAATCTCCCTACTTGGAGCATCAGCACCTTTAACCTCCTGTTCCGTACAGGTGGCAATTTGTCCTGAGGATGAACGGGAAGACGGGGAACCAACGAGAGACTAGCTCTTGGTGTTGGGACAGGCACAGGTCACTCTATTTTCCCATCAGGAAGAAGAATTAACCACAGGCTCAGCCTGCCCCCCAGAACCAGAACAGGGCCTGAAGCCATCCTGCGCTTTTGCGGCCAGCTCCCAAAAAAGCGAGTTGTAAAATGGAGGTTCAGGGCACTGCAATTCACAAACCTGCAGAGTTATAAATGATAACTCTCGTCCACAAATATATTGAGGGAAGGCAAAGAAGAGGATTTGAAATCAAGGCAGAATTGCACGAAACAGATTTCAGGAGGTAGATACGAATCGCCTTTAAAGCACATGAAAAGCGGCAAAACGTTGACAATGATGCCCTTGGCCAAAAAGGGCGTATGCGTTTTTTCCTGAATATATTCAGGAAAAAAAGCATACGCCCTTTTTGGCCAACCAAGCAACCTGGAAAGGCAAATCAGCGCTACAAACAAGTCTCGCTTCCCATCGGTCAAAAGGGCCATGCTGAAAAAAGTGTCAAAACCAGAAATGCAGGACAGGCCATGGAGAAATGGGAGCCTTGCTACACTGATGGGCGGGATGTAAATTGCCAAGAGCCACTCTGGAGAAGTGTCCGGTGAGTCCTGAAACATCTGAAAAACACAGCTTAGAGAGCATAGGGCACTTCCACTCATGGGGGAATAAATTGGAAAATTAAAAATCAGCAAGACACAAGCACCCCAAAGTTTAGGGCTGCTCTGTTGACAAGGACCTCCACTTCATTCCACCTTCAATATCCCAGGAAAGAGAAAAATGGATAAAGAAGTTGTGGTCCTTATGTACAATGGAATATCACTCAGCCATGAAATCAATGTCATAAGGCTAGTAGCAGCATGATGAGTGGATTTAGGTACGACGATTCTAAGTGAAATAAGTCACACAGAAAAGGACACTTCTCATAAGGTATCACTTATAGAGGGAATGTAAAATCCGTTACACTTGAACTGAATTACAAAACAGAACAGAGTCACACATGCAGAAAACACACTATGGCTGCTTAACGGGAAAGGTGAGGTGGGGTGATACATAAAACAAGGGTATCAAATTAGCTCAGATACCGTTCCATAAACCCAATATGTAATAGACAAGACCTACTCCTTGCTCAGAGAACTGGACTCAACACGCCCTATTCACCGCACAAGAATATATCTGACTAGTAATAATCTTAAAACCTATGTATTGATATCTCTCTGTTAGTGTGTCAAGTGGGTGTAAAGCGGCATAAACACAGCCGTGAAAAGCAGCTAAACCCCATTATGAAAATAAATTACTTTGTAAAACCCATGAAACAACGACAGTGAAAGAGATAGAAATTCTTACACAATGAGTTCAGGGGCTGTGATGCAACCTGGATTGACCATATCTAGACCCACAGCTGGATGAGACATAAGGGTGGACACTCTTGGGGCTGAGAGGTTTGGTGAGGTTGGGTGAGCAAACGCAGACCCTTTAAAGTAATACTGCGTGGTACCCATCGCATGGGTCCCAAATCTCCAGGTTCAAGGGCATCTTCCTACATCGAAAACATGCATGAGAAACCCAGAAGATGGTACACCGTGTGATGGGGAAAGGTTTCGAAAACGCACCTCATTTCTCATCTCCTTGTGCCCGGGTTCGCCATTCCAGCCGCTTTACTAGCAATCTCCCTACTTGGAGCATCAGCACCTTTAACCTCCTGTTCCGTACAGGTTGCAAGTTGTCCTGAGGATGAACGGGAAGACGGGGAACCAACGAGAGACTAGCTCTTGGTGTTGGGACAGGCACAGGTCACTCTATTTTCCCATCAGGAAGAAGAATTAACCACAGGCTCAGCCTGCCCCCCAGAACCAGAACAGGGCCTGAAGCCATCCTGCGCTTTTGCGGCCAGCTCCCAAAAAAGCGAGTTGTAAAATGGAGGTTCAGGGCACTGCAATTCACAAACCTGCAGAGTTATAAATGATAACTCTCGTCCACAAATATATTGAGGGAAGGCAAAGAAGAGGATTTGAAATCAAGGCAGAATTGCACGAAACAGATTTCAGGAGGTAGATACGAATCGCCTTTAAAGCACATGAAAAGCGGCAAAACGTTGACAATGATGCCCTTGGCGAAAAAGGGCGTATGTGTTTTTTCCTGAATATATTCAGGAAAAAACGCATACGCCCTTTTTGGCCAACCAAGCAACCTGGAAAGGCAAATCAGCGCTACAGAGAAGTCTCGCTTCCCATCGGTCAAAAGGGCCATGCTGAAAAAAGTGTCAAAACCAGAAATGCAGGACAGGCCATGGAGAAATGGGAGCCTTGCTACACTGATGGGCGGGATGTAAATTGCCAACAGCCACTCTGGAGAAGTGTACGGTGAGTCCTGAAACATCTGAAAAACACAGCTTAGAGAGCATAGGGCACTTCCACTCATGGGGGTATAAATTGGGAAAATGAAAAATCAGCAAGACACAAGCACCCCAAAGTTGAGGACTGCTCTGTTGACAAGGACCTCCACTTCATTCCACCTTAAATATCCCAGGAAAGAGAAAAATTGATAAAGAAGTTGTGGTCCTTATGTACAATGGAATATCACTCAGCCATGAAATCAATGTCATAAGGTTAGTAGCAGCATGATGAGTGGATATAGGTACGACGATTCTAAGTGAAATAAGTCACACAGAAAAGGACACTTCTCATAAGGTATCACTTATAGAGGGAATGTAAAAACCGTTACACTTGAACTGAATTACAAAACAGAACAGAGTCACACATGCAGAAAACAGACTATGGCTGCTTAACGGGAAAGGTGAGGTGGGGTGATACATAAAACAAGGGTATCAAATTAGCTCAGATACCGTTCCATAAACCCAATATGTAATAGACAAGACCTACTCCTTGCTCAGAGAACTGGACTCAACACGCCCTATTCACCGCACAAGAATATATCTGACTAGTAATAATCTTAAAACCTATGTATTGATATCTCTCTGTTAGTGTGTCAAGTGGGTGTAAAGCGGCATAAACACAGCCGTGAAAAGCAGCTAAACCCCATTATGAAAATAAATTACTTTGTAAAACCCATGAAACAACGACAGTGAAAGAGATAGAAATTCTTACACAATGAGTTCAGGGGCTGTGATGCAACCTGGATTGACCATATCTAGACCCACAGCTGGATGAGACATAAGGGTGGACACTCTTGGGGCTGAGAGGTTTGGTGAGGTTGGGTGAGCAAACGCAGACCCTTTAAAGTAATACTGCGTGGTACCCATCGCATGGGTCCCAAATCTCCAGGTTCAAGGGCATCTTCCTACATCGAAAACATGCATGAGAAACCCAGAAGATGGTACACCGTGTGATGGGGAAAGGTTTCTAAAACGCACCTCATTTCTCATCTCCTTGTGCCCGGGTTCGCCATTCCAGCCACTTTACTAGCAATCTCCCTACTTGGAGCATCAGCACCTTTAACCTCCTGTTCCGTACAGGTGGCAATTTGTCCTGAGGATGAACGGGAAGACGGGGAACCAACGAGAGACTAGCTCTTGGTGTTGGGACAGGCACAGGTCACTCTATTTTCCCATCAGGAAGAAGAATTAACCACAGGCTCAGCCTGCCCCCCAGAACCAGAACAGGGCCTGAAGCCATCCTGCGCTTTTGCGGCCAGCTCCCAAAAAAGCGAGTTGTAAAATGGAGGTTCAGGGCACTGCAATTCACAAACCTGCAGAGTTATAAATGATAACTCTCGTCCACAAATATATTGAGGGAAGGCAAAGAAGAGGATTTGAAATCAAGGCAGAATTGCACGAAACAGATTTCAGGAGGTAGATACGAATCGCCTTTAAAGCACATGAAAAGCGGCAAAACGTTGACAATGATGCCCTTGGCCAAAAAGGGCGTATGCGTTTTTTCCTGAATATATTCAGGAAAAAAAGCATACGCCCTTTTTGGCCAACCAAGCAACCTGGAAAGGCAAATCAGCGCTACAAACAAGTCTCGCTTCCCATCGGTCAAAAGGGCCATGCTGAAAAAAGTGTCAAAACCAGAAATGCAGGACAGGCCATGGAGAAATGGGAGCCTTGCTACACTGATGGGCGGGATGTAAATTGCCAAGAGCCACTCTGGAGAAGTGTCCGGTGAGTCCTGAAACATCTGAAAAACACAGCTTAGAGAGCATAGGGCACTTCCACTCATGGGGGAATAAATTGGAAAATTAAAAATCAGCAAGACACAAGCACCCCAAAGTTTAGGGCTGCTCTGTTGACAAGGACCTCCACTTCATTCCACCTTCAATATCCCAGGAAAGAGAAAAATGGATAAAGAAGTTGTGGTCCTTATGTACAATGGAATATCACTCAGCCATGAAATCAATGTCATAAGGCTAGTAGCAGCATGATGAGTGGATTAAGGTACGACGATTCTAAGTGAAATAAGTCACACAGAAAAGGACACTTCTCATAAGGTATCACTGATAGAGGGAATGTAAAAACCGTTACACTTGAACTGAATTACAAAACAGAACAGAGTCACACATGCAGAAAACACACTATGGCTGCTTAACGGGAAAGGTGAGGTGGGGTGATACATAAAACAAGGGTATCAAATTAGCTCAGATACCGTTCCATAAACCCAATATGTAATAGACAAGACCTACTCCTTGCTCAGAGAACTGGACTCAACACGCCCTATTCACCGCACAAGAATATATCTGACTAGTAATAATCTTAAAACCTATGTATTGATATCTCTCTGTTAGTGTGTCAAGTGGGTGTAAAGCGGCATAAACACAGCCGTGAAAAGCAGCTAAACCCCATTATGAAAATAAATTACTTTGTAAAACCCATGAAACAACGACAGTGAAAGAGATAGAAATTCTTACACAATGAGTTCAGGGGCTGTGATGCAACCTGGATTGACCATATCTAGACCCACAGCTGGATGAGACATAAGGGTGGACACTCTTGGGGCTGAGAGGTTTGGTGAGGTTGGGTGAGCAAACGCAGACCCTTTAAAGTAATACTGCGTGGTACCCATCGCATGGGTCCCAAATCTCCAGGTTCAAGGGCATCTTCCTACATCGAAAACATGCATGAGAAACCCAGAAGATGGTACACCGTGTGATGGGGAAAGGTTTCTAAAACGCACCTCATTTCTCATCTCCTTGTGCCCGGGTTCGCCATTCCAGCCACTTTACTAGCAATCTCCCTACTTGGAGCATCAGCACCTTTAACCTCCTGTTCCGTACAGGTGGCAATTTGTCCTGAGGATGAACGGGAAGACGGGGAACCAACGAGAGACTAGCTCTTGGTGTTGGGACAGGCACAGGTCACTCTATTTTCCCATCAGGAAGAAGAATTAACCACAGGCTCAGCCTGCCCCCCAGAACCAGAACAGGGCCTGAAGCCATCCTGCGCTTTTGCGGCCAGCTCCCAAAAAAGCGAGTTGTAAAATGGAGGTTCAGGGCACTGCAATTCACAAACCTGCAGAGTTATAAATGATAACTCTCGTCCACAAATATATTGAGGGAAGGCAAAGAAGAGGATTTGAAATCAAGGCAGAATTGCACGAAACAGATTTCAGGAGGTAGATACGAATCGCCTTTAAAGCACATGAAAAGCGGCAAAACGTTGACAATGATGCCCTTGGCCAAAAAGGGCGTATGCGTTTTTTCCTGAATATATTCAGGAAAAAAAGCATACGCCCTTTTTGGCCAACCAAGCAACCTGGAAAGGCAAATCAGCGCTACAAACAAGTCTCGCTTCCCATCGGTCAAAAGGGCCATGCTGAAAAAAGTGTCAAAACCAGAAATGCAGGACAGGCCATGGAGAAATGGGAGCCTTGCTACACTGATGGGCGGGATGTAAATTGCCAAGAGCCACTCTGGAGAAGTGTCCGGTGAGTCCTGAAACATCTGAAAAACACAGCTTAGAGAGCATAGGGCACTTCCACTCATGGGGGAATAAATTGGGAAAATTAAAAATCAGCAAGACACAAGCACCCCAAAGTTTAGGGCTGCTCTGTTGACAAGGACCTCCACTTCATTCCACCTTCAATATCCCAGGAAAGAGAAAAATGGATAAAGAAGTTGTGGTCCTTATGTACAATGGAATATCACTCAGCCATGAAATCAATGTCATAAGGCTAGTAGCAGCATGATGAGTGGATTAAGGTACGACGATTCTAAGTGAAATAAGTCACACAGAAAAGGACACTTCTCATAAGGTATCACTGATAGAGGGAATGTAAAAACCGTTACACTTGAACTGAATTACAAAACAGAACAGAGTCACACATGCAGAAAACACACTATGGCTGCTTAACGGGAAAGGTGAGGTGGGGTGATACATAAAACAAGGGTTTCAAATTAGCTCAGATACCGTTCCATAAACCCAATATGTAATAGACAAGACCTACTCCTTGCTCAGAGAACTGGACTCAACACGCCCTATTCACCGCACAAGAATATATCTGACTAGTAATAATCGTAAAGCCTATGTATTGATATCTCTCTGTTAGTGTGTCAAGTGGGTGTAAAGCGGCATAAACACAGCAGTGAAAAGCAGCTAAATCCCATTATGAAAATAAATTACTTTGAAAAACCCATGAAACAAAGACAGTGAACGAGAGAGGAATTCTTACACAATGCGTTCAGGGGCTGTGATGCAACCTGGATTGACCATATCTAGACCCACAGCTGGATGAGACATAAGGGTGGACACTCTTGGGGCTGAGAGGTTTGGTGAGGTTGGGTGAGCAAACGCAGACCCTTTAAAGTAATACTGCATGGTACCCATCGCATGGGTCCCAAATCTCCAGCTTCAAGGGCATCTTCCTACATCAAAAACATGCATGAGAAACCCAGAAGATGGTACACCGTGTGATGGGGAAAGGTTTCTAAAACGCACCTCATTTCTCATCTCCTTGTGCCCGGGTTCGCCATTCCAGCCGCTTTACTAGCAAGCTCCCTACTTGGAGCATCAGCACCTTTAACCTCCTGTTCCGTACAGGTTGCAATTTGTCCTGAGGATAAACGGGAAGACGTGGAACCAACGAGAGACTAGCTCTTGGTGTTGGGACAGGCACAGGTCACTCTATTTTACCATCAGAAAGAAGAATTAACCACAGGCTCAGCCTGCCCCCCGGAACCAGAACAGGGCCTGAAGCCATTCTGTGATTTTGCGGCCAGCTCCCATAAAAACGAGTTGTAAAATGGAGGTTCAGGGCACTGCAATTCACAAACCTGCAGTTATAAATGATAACTCTCGTCCACAAATATATTGAGGGAAGGCAACGAAGAGGATTTGAAATCAAGGCAGAATTGCAGGAAACAGATTTCAGGAAGTAGATTCGAATCGCATTTAAAGCACATGAAAAGCGGCAAAACGTTGACAATGATGCCCTTGGCCAAAAAGGGCGTATGCGTTTTTTCCTGAATATATTCAGGAAAAAACGCATACGCCCTTTTTGGCCAACCAAGCAACCTGGAAAGGCAAATCAGCGCTACAAACAAGTCTCGCTTCCCATCGGTCAAAAGGGCCATGCTGAAACAAGTGTCAAAACCAGAAATGCAGGACAGGCCATGGAGAAATGGGAGCCTTGCTACACTGATGGGCGGGATGTAAATTGCCAACAGCCACTCTGGAGAAGTGTACGGTGAGTCCTGAAACATCTGAAAAACACAGCTTAGAGAGCATAGGGCACTTCCACTCATGGGGGTATGAATTGGGAAAATGAAAAATCAGCCAGACACAAGCACCCCAAAGTTGAGGGCTGCTCTGTTGACAAGGACCTCCACTTCATTCCACCTTAAATATCCCAGGAAAGAGAAAAATGGGTAAAGAAGTTGTGGTCCTTATGTACAATGGAATATCACTCAGCCATGAAATCAATGTCATAAGGCTAGTAGCAGCATGATGAGTGGATTTAGGTACGACGATTCTAAGTGAAATAAGTCACACAGAAAAGGACACTTCTCATAAGGTATCACTGATAGAGGGAATGTAAAAACCGTTACACTTGAACTGAATTACAAAACAGAACAGAGTCACACATGCAGAAAACACACTATGGCTGCTTAACGGGAAAGGTGAGGTGGGGTGATACATAAAACAAGGGTATCAAATTAGCTCAGATACCGTTCCATAAACCCAATATGTAATAGACAAGACCTACTCCTTGCTCAGAGAACTGGACTCAACACGCCCTATTCACCGCACAAGATTATATCTGACTAGTAATAATCGTAAAGCCTATGTATTGATATCTCTCTGTTAGTGTGTCAAGTGGGTGTAAAGTGGCATAAACACAGCAGTGAAAAGCAGCTAAATCCCATTATGAAAATAAATTACTTTGAAAAACCCATGAAACAAAGACAGTGAACGAGAGAGGAATTCTTACACAATGCGTTCAGGGGCTGTGATGCAACCTGGATTGACCATATCTAGACCCACAGCTGGATGAGACATAAGGGTGGACACTCTTGGGGCTGAGAGGTTTGGTGAGGTTGGGTGAGCAAACGCAGACCCTTTAAAGTAATACTGCATGGTACCCATCGCATGGGTCCCAAATCTCCAGCTTCAAGGGCATCTTCCTACATCAAAACATGCATGAGAAACCCAGAAGATGGTACACAGTGTGATGGGGAAAGGTTTCTAAAACGCACCTCATTTCTCATCGCCTTGTGCCCGGGTTCGCCATTCCAGCCGCTTTACTAGCAAGCTCCCTACTTGGAGCATCAGCACCTTTAACCTCCTGTTCCGTACAGGTTGCAATTTGTCCTGAGGATAAACGGGAAGACGTGGAACCAACGAGAGACTAGCTCTTGGTGTTGGGACAGGCACAGGTCACTCTATTTTCCCATCAGAAAGAAGAATTAACCACAGGCTCAGCCTGCCCCCCGGAACCAGAACAGGGCCTGAATCCATTCTGTGATTTTGCGGCCAGCTCCCATAAAAACGAGTTGTAAAATGGAGGTTCAGGGCACTGCAATTCACAAACCTGCAGTTATAAATGATAACTCTCGTCCACAAATATATTGAGGGAAGGCAACGAAGAGGATTTGAAATCAAGGCAGAATTGCAGGAAACAGATTTCAGGAAGTAGATTCGAATCGCATTTAAAGCACATGAAAAGTGGCAAAACGTTGACAATGATGCCCTTGGCCAAAAAGGGCGTATGCGTTTTTTCCTGAATATATTCAGGAAAAAAAGCATACGCCCTTTTTGGCCAACCAAGCAACCTGGAAAGGCAAATCAGCGCTACAAACAAGTCTCGCTTCCCATCGGTCAAAAGGGCCATGCTGAAAAAAGTGTCAAAACCAGAAATGCAGGACAGGCCATGGAGAAATGGGAGCCTTGCTACACTGATGGGCGGGATGTAAATTGCCAAGAGCCACTCTGGAGAAGTGTCCGGTGAGTCCTGAAACATCTGAAAAACACAGCTTAGAGAGCATAGGGCACTTCCACTCATGGGGGAATAAATTGGGAAAATTAAAAATCATCAAGACACAAGCACCCCAAAGTTTAGGGCTGCTCTGTTGACAAGGACCTCCACTTCATTCCACCTTCAATATCCCAGGAAAGAGAAAAATGGATAAAGAAGTTGTGGTCCTTATGTACAATGGAATATCACTCAGCCATGAAATCAATGTCATAAGGCTAGTAGCAGCATGATGAGTGGATTAAGGTACGACGATTCTAAGTGAAATAAGTCACACAGAAAAGGACACTTCTCATAAGGTATCACTGATAGAGGGAATGTAAAAACCGTTACACTTGAACTGAATTACAAAACAGAACAGAGTCACACATGCAGAAAACACACTATGGCTGCTTAACGGGAAAGGTGAGGTGGGGTGATACATAAAACAAGGGTATCAAATTAGCTCAGATACCGTTCCATAAACCCAATATGTAATAGACAAGACCTACTCCTTGCTCAGAGAACTGGACTCAACACGCCCTATTCACCGCACAAGAATATATCTGACTAGTAATAATCTTAAAACCTATGTATTGATATCTCTCTGTTAGTGTGTCAAGTGGGTGTAAAGCGGCATAAACACAGCCGTGAAAAGCAGCTAAACCCCATTATGAAAATAAATTACTTTGTAAAACCCATGAAACAACGACAGTGAAAGAGATAGAAATTCTTACACAATGAGTTCAGGGGCTGTGATGCAACCTGGATTGACCATATCTAGACCCACAGCTGGATGAGACATAAGGGTGGACACTCTTGGGGCTGAGAGGTTTGGTGAGGTTGGGTGAGCAAACGCAGACCCTTTAAAGTAATACTGCGTGGTACCCTTCGCATGGGTCCCAAATCTCCAGGTTCAAGGGCATCTTCCTACATCGAAAACATGCATGAGAAACCCAGAAGATGGTACACCGTGTGATGGGGAAAGGTTTCTAAAACGCACCTCATTTCTCATCTCCTTGTGCCCGGGTTCGCCATTCCAGCCACTTTACTAGCAATCTCCCTACTTGGAGCATCAGCACCTTTAACCTCCTGTTCCGTACAGGTGGCAATTTGTCCTGAGGATGAACGGGAAGACGGGGAACCAACGAGAGACTAGCTCTTGGTGTTGGGACAGGCACAGGTCACTCTATTTTCCCATCAGGAAGAAGAATTAACCACAGGCTCAGCCTGCCCCCCAGAACCAGAACAGGGCCTGAAGCCATCCTGCGCTTTTGCGGCCAGCTCCCAAAAAAGCGAGTTGTAAAATGGAGGTTCAGGGCACTGCAATTCACAAACCTGCAGAGTTATAAATGATAACTCTCGTCCACAAATATATTGAGGGAAGGCAAAGAAGAGGATTTGAAATCAAGGCAGAATTGCACGAAACAGATTTCAGGAGGTAGATACGAATCGCCTTTAAAGCACATGAAAAGCGGCAAAACGTTGACAATGATGCCCTTGGCCAAAAAGGGCGTATGCGTTTTTTCCTGAATATATTCAGGAAAAAAAGCATACGCCCTTTTTGGCCAACCAAGCAACCTGGAAAGGCAAATCAGCGCTACAAACAAGTCTCGCTTCCCATCGGTCAAAAGGGCCATGCTGAAAAAAGTGTCAAAACCAGAAATGCAGGACAGGCCATGGAGAAATGGGAGCCTTGCTACACTGATGGGCGGGATGTAAATTGCCAAGAGCCACTCTGGAGAAGTGTCCGGTGAGTCCTGAAACATCTGAAAAACACAGCTTAGAGAGCATAGGGCACTTCCACTCATGGGGGAATAAATTGGGAAAATTAAAAATCAGCAAGACACAAGCACCCCAAAGTTTAGGGCTGCTCTGTTGACAAGGACCTCCACTTCATTCCACCTTCAATATCCCAGGAAAGAGAAAAATGGATAAAGAAGTTGTGGTCCTTATGTACAATGGAATATCACTCAGCCATGAAATCAATGTCATAAGGCTAGTAGCAGCATGATGAGTGGATTAAGGTACGACGATTCTAAGTGAAATAAGTCACACAGAAAAGGACACTTCTCATAAGGTATCACTGATAGAGGGAATGTAAAAACCGTTACACTTGAACTGAATTACAAAACAGAACAGAGTCACACATGCAGAAAACACACTATGGCTGCTTAACGGGAAAGGTGAGGTGGGGTGATACATAAAACAAGGGTTTCAAATTAGCTCAGATACCGTTCCATAAACCCAATATGTAATAGACAAGACCTACTCCTTGCTCAGAGAACTGGACTCAACACGCCCTATTCACCGCACAAGAATATATCTGACTAGTAATAATCGTAAAGCCTATGTATTGATATCTCTCTGTTAGTGTGTCAAGTGGGTGTAAAGCGGCATAAACACAGCAGTGAAAAGCAGCTAAATCCCATTATGAAAATAAATTACTTTGAAAAACCCATGAAACAAAGACAGTGAACGAGAGAGGAATTCTTACACAATGCGTTCAGGGGCTGTGATGCAACCTGGATTGACCATATCTAGACCCACAGCTGGATGAGACATAAGGGTGGACACTCTTGGGGCTGAGAGGTTTGGTGAGGTTGGGTGAGCAAACGCAGACCCTTTAAAGTAATACTGCATGGTACCCATCGCATGGGTCCCAAATCTCCAGCTTCAAGGGCATCTTCCTACATCAAAAACATGCATGAGAAACCCAGAAGATGGTACACCGTGTGATGGGGAAAGGTTTCTAAAACGCACCTCATTTCTCATCTCCTTGTGCCCGGGTTCGCCATTCCAGCCGCTTTACTAGCAAGCTCCCTACTTGGAGCATCAGCACCTTTAACCTCCTGTTCCGTACAGGTTGCAATTTGTCCTGAGGATAAACGGGAAGACGTGGAACCAACGAGAGACTAGCTCTTGGTGTTGGGACAGGCACAGGTCACTCTATTTTACCATCAGAAAGAAGAATTAACCACAGGCTCAGCCTGCCCCCCGGAACCAGAACAGGGCCTGAAGCCATTCTGTGATTTTGCGGCCAGCTCCCATAAAAACGAGTTGTAAAATGGAGGTTCAGGGCACTGCAATTCACAAACCTGCAGTTATAAATGATAACTCTCGTCCACAAATATATTGAGGGAAGGCAACGAAGAGGATTTGAAATCAAGGCAGAATTGCAGGAAACAGATTTCAGGAAGTAGATTCGAATCGCATTTAAAGCACATGAAAAGCGGCAAAACGTTGACAATGATGCCCTTGGCCAAAAAGGGCGTATGCGTTTTTTCCTGAATATATTCAGGAAAAAACGCATACGCCCTTTTTGGCCAACCAAGCAACCTGGAAAGGCAAATCAGCGCTACAAACAAGTCTCGCTTCCCATCGGTCAAAAGGGCCATGCTGAAACAAGTGTCAAAACCAGAAATGCAGGACAGGCCATGGAGAAATGGGAGCCTTGCTACACTGATGGGCGGGATGTAAATTGCCAACAGCCACTCTGGAGAAGTGTACGGTGAGTCCTGAAACATCTGAAAAACACAGCTTAGAGAGCATAGGGCACTTCCACTCATGGGGGTATGAATTGGGAAAATGAAAAATCAGCCAGACACAAGCACCCCAAAGTTGAGGGCTGCTCTGTTGACAAGGACCTCCACTTCATTCCACCTTAAATATCCCAGGAAAGAGAAAAATGGGTAAAGAAGTTGTGGTCCTTATGTACAATGGAATATCACTCAGCCATGAAATCAATGTCATAAGGCTAGTAGCAGCATGATGAGTGGATTTAGGTACGACGATTCTAAGTGAAATAAGTCACACAGAAAAGGACACTTCTCATAAGGTATCACTGATAGAGGGAATGTAAAAACCGTTACACTTGAACTGAATTACAAAACAGAACAGAGTCACACATGCAGAAAACACACTATGGCTGCTTAACGGGAAAGGTGAGGTGGGGTGATACATAAAACAAGGGTATCAAATTAGCTCAGATACCGTTCCATAAACCCAATATGTAATAGACAAGACCTACTCCTTGCTCAGAGAACTGGACTCAACACGCCCTATTCACCGCACAAGATTATATCTGACTAGTAATAATCGTAAAGCCTATGTATTGATATCTCTCTGTTAGTGTGTCAAGTGGGTGTAAAGTGGCATAAACACAGCAGTGAAAAGCAGCTAAATCCCATTATGAAAATAAATTACTTTGAAAAACCCATGAAACAAAGACAGTGAACGAAAGAGGAATTCTTACACAATGCGTTCAGGGGCTGTGATGCAACCTGGATTGACCATATCTAGACCCACAGCTGGATGAGACATAAGGGTGGACACTCTTGGGGCTGAGAGGTTTGGTGAGGTTGGGTGAGCAAACGCAGACCCTTTAAAGTAATACTGCATGGTACCCATCGCATGGGTCCCAAATCTCCAGCTTCAAGGGCATCTTCCTACATCAAAACATGCATGAGAAACCCAGAAGATGGTACACAGTGTGATGGGGAAAGGTTTCTAAAACGCACCTCATTTCTCATCGCCTTGTGCCCGGGTTCGCCATTCCAGCCGCTTTACTAGCAAGCTCCCTACTTGGAGCATCAGCACCTTTAACCTCCTGTTCCGTACAGGTTGCAATTTGTCCTGAGGATAAACGGGAAGACGTGGAACCAACGAGAGACTAGCTCTTGGTGTTGGGACAGGCACAGGTCACTCTATTTTCCCATCAGAAAGAAGAATTAACCACAGGCTCAGCCTGCCCCCTGGAACCAGAACAGGGCCTGAAGCCATTCTGCGATTTTGCGGCCAGCTCCCATAAAAACGAGTTGTAAAATGGAGGTTCAGGGCACTGCAATTCACAAACCTGCAGAGTTATAAATGATAACTGTCGTCCACAAATATATTGAGGGAAGGCAAAGAAGAGGATTTGAAATCAAGGCAGAATTGCACGAAACAGATTTCAGGAGGTAGATTCGAATCACATTAAAACACATGAAAAGCGGCAAAACGTTGACAATGATGCCCTTGGCCAAAAAGGGCGTATGCGTTTTTTCCTGAATATATTCAGGAAAAAACGCATACGCCCTTTTTGGCCAAACAAGCAACCTGGAAAGGCAAATCAGCGCTACAAACAAGTCTCGCTTCCCATCGGTCAAAAGGGCCATGCTGAAAAAAGTGTCAAAACCAGAAATGCAGGACAGGCCATGGAGAAATGGGAGCCTTGGTACACTGATAGGCGGGATGTAAATTGCCAACAGCCACTCTGGAGAAGTGTCCGGTGAGTCCTGAAACATCTGAAAAACACAGCTTAGAGAGCATAGGGCACTTCCACTCATGGGGGTATGAATTGGGAAAATGAAAAATCAGCCAGACACAAGCACCCCAAAGTTGAGGGCTGCTCTGTTGACAAGGACCTCCACTTCATTCCACCTTAAATATCCCAGGAAAGAGAAAAATGGATAAAGAAGTTGTGGTCCTTATGTACAATGGAATATCACTCAGCCATGAAATCAATGTCATAAGGCTAGTAGCAGCATGATGAGTGGATTTAGGTACGACGATACTAAGTGAAATAAGTCACACAGAAAAGGACACTTCTCATAAGGTATCACTGATAGAGGGAATGTAAAAACCGTTACACTTGAACTGAATTACAAAACAGAACAGAGTCACACATGCAGAAAACACACTATGGCTGCTTAACGGGAAAGGTGAGGTGGGGTGATACATAAAACAAGGGTTTCAAATTAGCTCAGATACCGTTCCATAAACCCAATATGTAATAGACAAGACCTACTCCTTGCTCAGAGAACTGGACTCAACACGCCCTATTCACCGCACAAGATTATATCTGACTAGTAATAATCGTAAAGCCTATGTATTGATATCTCTCTGTTAGTGTGTCAAGTGGGTGTAAAGTGGCATAAACACAGCAGTGAAAAGCAGCTAAATCCCATTATGAAAATAAATTACTTTGAAAAACCCATGAAACAAAGACAGTGAACGAGAGAGGAATTCTTACACAATGCGTTCAGGGGCTGTGATGCAACCTGGATTGACCATATCTAGACCCACAGCTGGATGAGACATAAGGGTGGACACTCTTGGGGCTGAGAGGTTTGGTGAAGTTGGGTGAGCAAACGCAGACCCTTTAAAGTAATACTGCATGGTACCCATCGCATGGGTCCCAAATCTCCAGCTTCAAGGGCATCTTCCTACATCAAAAACATGCATGAGAAACCCAGAAGATGGTACACCGTGTGATGGGGAAAGGTTTCTAAAACGCACCTCATTTCTCATCTCCTTGTGCCCGGGTTCGCCATTCCAGCCGCTTTACTAGCAAGCTCCCTACTTGGAGCATCAGCACCTTTAACCTCCTGTTCCGTACAGGTTGCAATTTGTCCTGAGGATAAACGGGAAGACGTGGAACCAACGAGAGACTAGCTCTTGGTGTTGGGACAGGCACAGGTCACTCTATTTTCCCATCAGAAAGAAGAATTAACCACAGGCTCAGCCTGCCCCCCGGAACCAGAACAGGGCCTGAATCCATTCTGTGATTTTGCGGCCAGCTCCCATAAAAACGAGTTGTAAAATGGAGGTTCAGGGCACTGCAATTCACAAACCTGCAGTTATAAATGATAACTCTCGTCCACAAATATATTGAGGGAAGGCAACGAAGAGGATTTGAAATCAAGGCAGAATTGCAGGAAACAGATTTCAGGAAGTAGATTCGAATCGCATTTAAAGCACATGAAAAGTGGCAAAACGTTGACAATGATGCCCTTGGCCAAAAAGGGCGTATGCGTTTTTTCCTGAATATATTCAGGAAAAAAAGCATACGCCCTTTTTGGCCAACCAAGCAACCTGGAAAGGCAAATCAGCGCTACAAACAAGTCTCGCTTCCCATCGGTCAAAAGGGCCATGCTGAAAAAAGTGTCAAAACCAGAAATGCAGGACAGGCCATGGAGAAATGGGAGCCTTGCTACACTGATGGGCGGGATGTAAATTGCCAAGAGCCACTCTGGAGAAGTGTCCGGTGAGTCCTGAAACATCTGAAAAACACAGCTTAGAGAGCATAGGGCACTTCCACTCATGGGGGAATAAATTGGGAAAATTAAAAATCAGCAAGACACAAGCACCCCAAAGTTTAGGGCTGCTCTGTTGACAAGGACCTCCACTTCATTCCACCTTCAATATCCCAGGAAAGAGAAAAATGGATAAAGAAGTTGTGGTCCTTATGTACAATGGAATATCACTCAGCCATGAAATCAATGTCATAAGGCTAGTAGCAGCATGATGAGTGGATTAAGGTACGACGATTCTAAGTGAAATAAGTCACACAGAAAAGGACACTTCTCATAAGGTATCACTGATAGAGGGAATGTAAAAACCGTTACACTTGAACTGAATTACAAAACAGAACAGATTCACACATGCAGAAAACACACTATGGCTGCTTAACGGGAAAGGTGAGGTGGGGTGATACATAAAACAAGGGTTTCAAATTAGCTCAGATACCGTTCCATAAACCCAATATGTAATAGACAAGACCTACTCCTTGCTCAGAGAACTGGACTCAACACGCCCTATTCACCGCACAAGAATATATCTGACTAGTAATAATCGTAAAGCCTATGTATTGATATCTCTCTGTTAGTGTGTCAAGTGGGTGTAAAGCGGCATAAACACAGCAGTGAAAAGCAGCTAAATCCCATTATGAAAATAAATTACTTTGAAAAACCCATGAAACAAAGACAGTGAACGAGAGAGGAATTCTTACACAATGCGTTCAGGGGCTGTGATGCAACCTGGATTGACCATATCTAGACCCACAGCTGGATGAGACATAAGGGTGGACACTCTTGGGGCTGAGAGGTTTGGTGAGGTTGGGTGAGCAAACGCAGACCCTTTAAAGTAATACTGCATGGTACCCATCGCATGGGTCCCAAATCTCCAGCTTCAAGGGCATCTTCCTACATCAAAAACATGCATGAGAAACCCAGAAGATGGTACACCGTGTGATGGGGAAAGGTTTCTAAAACGCACCTCATTTCTCATCTCCTTGTGCCCGGGTTCGCCATTCCAGCCGCTTTACTAGCAAGCTCCCTACTTGGAGCATCAGCACCTTTAACCTCCTGTTCCGTACAGGTTGCAATTTGTCCTGAGGATAAACGGGAAGACGTGGAACCAACGAGAGACTAGCTCTTGGTGTTGGGACAGGCACAGGTCACTCTATTTTACCATCAGAAAGAAGAATTAACCACAGGCTCAGCCTGCCCCCCGGAACCAGAACAGGGCCTGAAGCCATTCTGTGATTTTGCGGCCAGCTCCCATAAAAACGAGTTGTAAAATGGAGGTTCAGGGCACTGCAATTCACAAACCTGCAGTTATAAATGATAACTCTCGTCCACAAATATATTGAGGGAAGGCAACGAAGAGGATTTGAAATCAAGGCAGAATTGCAGGAAACAGATTTCAGGAAGTAGATTCGAATCGCATTTAAAGCACATGAAAAGTGGCAAAACGTTGACAATGATGCCCTTGGCCAAAAAGGGCGTATGCGTTTTTTCCTGAATATATTCAGGAAAAAAAGCATACGCCCTTTTTGGCCAACCAAGCAACCTGGAAAGGCAAATCAGTGCTACAAACAAGTCTCGCTTCCCATCGGTCAAAAGGGCCATGCTGAAAAAAGTGTCAAAACCAGAAATGCAGGACAGGCCATGGAGAAATGGGAGCCTTGCTACACTGATGGGCGGGATGTAAATTGCCAAGAGCCACTCTGGAGAAGTGTCCGGTGAGTCCTGAAACATCTGAAAAACACAGCTTAGAGAGCATAGGGCACTTCCACTCATGGGGGAATAAATTGGGAAAATTAAAAATCAGCAAGACACAAGCACCCCAAAGTTTAGGGCTGCTCTGTTGACAAGGACCTCCACTTCATTCCACCTTCAATATCCCAGGAAAGAGAAAAATGGATAAAGAAGTTGTGGTCCTTATGTACAATGGAATATCACTCAGCCATGAAATCAATGTCATAAGGCTAGTAGCAGCATGATGAGTGGATTAAGGTACGACGATTCTAAGTGAAATAAGTCACACAGAAAAGGACACTTCTCATAAGGTATCACTGATAGAGGGAATGTAAAAACCGTTACACTTGAACTGAATTACAAAACAGAACAGATTCACACATGCAGAAAACACACTATGGCTGCTTAACGGGAAAGGTGAGGTGGGGTGATACATAAAACAAGGGTTTCAAATTAGCTCAGATACCGTTCCATAAACCCAATATGTAATAGACAAGACCTACTCCTTGCTCAGAGAACTGGACTCAACACGCCCTATTCACCGCACAAGAATATATCTGACTAGTAATAATCGTAAAGCCTATGTATTGATATCTCTCTGTTAGTGTGTCAAGTGGGTGTAAAGCGGCATAAACACAGCAGTGAAAAGCAGCTAAATCCCATTATGAAAATAAATTACTTTGAAAAACCCATGAAACAAAGACAGTGAACGAGAGAGGAATTCTTACACAATGCGTTCAGGGGCTGTGATGCAACCTGGATTGACCATATCTAGACCCACAGCTGGATGAGACATAAGGGTGGACACTCTTGGGGCTGAGAGGTTTGGTGAGGTTGGGTGAGCAAACGCAGACCCTTTAAAGTAATACTGCATGGTACCCATCGCATGGGTCCCAAATCTCCAGCTTCAAGGGCATCTTCCTACATCAAAAACATGCATGAGAAACCCAGAAGATGGTACACCGTGTGATGGGGAAAGGTTTCTAAAACGCACCTCATTTCTCATCTCCTTGTGCCCGGGTTCGCCATTCCAGCCGCTTTACTAGCAAGCTCCCTACTTGGAGCATCAGCACCTTTAACCTCCTGTTCCGTACAGGTTGCAATTTGTCCTGAGGATAAACGGGAAGACGTGGAACCAACGAGAGACTAGCTCTTGGTGTTGGGACAGGCACAGGTCACTCTATTTTACCATCAGAAAGAAGAATTAACCACAGGCTCAGCCTGCCCCCCGGAACCAGAACAGGGCCTGAAGCCATTCTGTGATTTTGCGGCCAGCTCCCATAAAAACGAGTTGTAAAATGGAGGTTCAGGGCACTGCAATTCACAAACCTGCAGTTATAAATGATAACTCTCGTCCACAAATATATTGAGGGAAGGCAACGAAGAGGATTTGAAATCAAGGCAGAATTGCAGGAAACAGATTTCAGGAAGTAGATTCGAATCGCATTTAAAGCACATGAAAAGCGGCAAAACGTTGACAATGATGCCCTTGGCCAAAAAGGGCGTATGCGTTTTTTCCTGAATATATTCAGGAAAAAACGCATACGCCCTTTTTGGCCAACCAAGCAACCTGGAAAGGCAAATCAGCGCTACAAACAAGTCTCGCTTCCCATCGGTCAAAAGGGCCATGCTGAAACAAGTGTCAAAACCAGAAATGCAGGACAGGCCATGGAGAAATGGGAGCCTTGCTACACTGATGGGCGGGATGTAAATTGCCAACAGCCACTCTGGAGAAGTGTACGGTGAGTCCTGAAACATCTGAAAAACACAGCTTAGAGAGCATAGGGCACTTCCACTCATGGGGGTATGAATTGGGAAAATGAAAAATCAGCAAGACACAAGCACCCCAAAGTTGAGGGCTGCTCTGTTGACAAGGACCTCCACTTCATTCCACCTTAAATATCCCAGGAAAGAGAAAAATGGGTAAAGAAGTTGTGGTCCTTATGTACAATGGAATATCACTCAGCCATGAAATCAATGTCATAAGGCTAGTAGCAGCATGATGAGTGGATTTAGGTACGACGATTCTAAGTGAAATAAGTCACACAGAAAAGGACACTTCTCATAAGGTATCACTGATAGAGGGAATGTAAAAACCGTTACACTTGAACTGAATTACAAAACAGAACAGAGTCACACATGCAGAAAACACACTATGGCTGCTTAACGGGAAAGGTGAGGTGGGGTGATACATAAAACAAGGGTATCAAATTAGCTCAGATACCGTTCCATAAACCCAATATGTAATAGACAAGACCTACTCCTTGCTCAGAGAACTGGACTCAACACGCCCTATTCACCGCACAAGATTATATCTGACTAGTAATAATCGTAAAGCCTATGTATTGATATCTCTCTGTTAGTGTGTCAAGTGGGTGTAAAGTGGCATAAACACAGCAGTGAAAAGCAGCTAAATCCCATTATGAAAATAAATTACTTTGAAAAACCCATGAAACAAAGACAGTGAACGAGAGAGGAATTCTTACACAATGCGTTCAGGGGCTGTGATGCAACCTGGATTGACCATATCTAGACCCACAGCTGGATGAGACATAAGGGTGGACACTCTTGGGGCTGAGAGGTTTGGTGAGGTTGGGTGAGCAAACGCAGACCCTTTAAAGTAATACTGCATGGTACCCATCGCATGGGTCCCAAATCTCCAGCTTCAAGGGCATCTTCCTACATCAAAACATGCATGAGAAACCCAGAAGATGGTACACAGTGTGATGGGGAAAGGTTTCTAAAACGCACCTCATTTCTCATCGCCTTGTGCCCGGGTTCGCCATTCCAGCCGCTTTACTAGCAAGCTCCCTACTTGGAGCATCAGCACCTTTAACCTCCTGTTCCGTACAGGTTGCAATTTGTCCTGAGGATAAACGGGAAGACATGGAACCAACGAGAGACTAGCTCTTGGTGTTGGGACAGGCACAGGTCACTCTATTTTCCCATCAGAAAGAAGAATTAACCACAGGCTCAGCCTGCCCCCCGGAACCAGAACAGGGCCTGAAGCCATTCTGCGATTTTGCGGCCAGCTCCCATAAAAACGAGTTGTAAAATGGAGGTTCAGGGCACTGCAATCCACAAACCTGCAGAGTTATAAATGATAACTGTCGTCCACAAATATATTGAGGGAAGGCAAAGAAGAGGATTTGAAATCAAGGCAGAATTGCACGAAACAGATTTCAGGAGGTAGATTCGAATCACATTAAAACACATGAAAAGCGGCAAAACGTTGACAATGATGCCCTTGGCCAAAAAGGGCGTATGCGTTTTTTCCTGAATATATTCAGGAAAAAACGCATACGCCCTTTTTGGCCAAACAAGCAACCTGGAAAGGCAAATCAGCGCTACAAACAAGTCTCGCTTCCCATCGGTCAAAAGGGCCATGCTGAAAAAAGTGTCAAAACCAGAAATGCAGGACAGGCCATGGAGAAATGGGAGCCTTGCTACACTGATAGGCGGGATGTAAATTGCCAAGAGCCACTCTGGAGAAGTGTCCGGTGAGTCCTGAAACATCTGAAAAACACAGCTTAGAGAGCATAGGGCACTTCCACTCATGGGGGTATGAATTGGGAAAATGAAAAATCAGCCAGACACAAGCACCCCAAAGTTGAGGGCTGCTCTGTTGACAAGGACCTCCACTTCATTCCACCTTAAATATCCCAGGAAAGAGAAAAATGGATAAAGAAGTTGTGGTCCTTATGTACAATGGAATATCACTCAGCCATGAAATCAATGTCATAAGGCTAGTAGCAGCATGATGAGTGGATTTAGGTACGACGATACTAAGTGAAATAAGTCACACAGAAAAGGACACTTCTCATAAGGTATCACTGATAGAGGGAATGTAAAAACCGTTACACTTGAACTGAATTACAAAACAGAACAGAGTCACACATGCAGAAAACACACTATGGCTGCTTAACGGGAAAGGTGAGGTGGGGTGATACATAAAACAAGGGTTTCAAATTAGCTCAGATACCGTTCCATAAACCCAATATGTAATAGACAAGACCTACTCCTTGCTCAGAGAACTGGACTCAACACGCCCTATTCACCGCACAAGATTATATCTGACTAGTAATAATCGTAAAGCCTATGTATTGATATCTCTCTGTTAGTGTGTCAAGTGGGTGTAAAGTGGCATAAACACAGCAGTGAAAAGCAGCTAAATCCCATTATGAAAATAAATTACTTTGAAAAACCCATGAAACAAAGACAGTGAACGAGAGAGGAATTCTTACACAATGCGTTCAGGGGCTGTGATGCAACCTGGATTGACCATATCTAGACCCACAGCTGGATGAGACATAAGGGTGGACACTCTTGGGGCTGAGAGGTTTGGTGAAGTTGGGTGAGCAAACGCAGACCCTTTAAAGTAATACTGCATGGTACCCATCGCATGGGTCCCAAATCTCCAGCTTCAAGGGCATGTTCCTACATCAAAAACATGCATGAGAAACCCAGAAGATGGTACACCGTGTGATGGGGAAAGGTTTCTAAAACGCACCTCATTTCTCATCTCCTTGTGCCCGGGTTCGCCATTCCAGCCGCTTTACTAGCAAGCTCCCTACTTGGAGCATCAGCACCTTTAACCTCCTGTTCCGTACAGGTTGCAATTTGTCCTGAGGATAAACGGGAAGACGTGGAACCAACGAGAGACTAGCTCTTGGTGTTGGGACAGGCACAGGTCACTCTATTTTCCCATCAGAAAGAAGAATTAACCACAGGCTCAGCCTGCCCCCCGGAACCAGAACAGGGCCTGAATCCATTCTGTGATTTTGCGGCCAGCTCCCATAAAAACGAGTTGTAAAATGGAGGTTCAGGGCACTGCAATTCACAAACCTGCAGTTATAAATGATAACTCTCGTCCACAAATATATTGAGGGAAGGCAACGAAGAGGATTTGAAATCAAGGCAGAATTGCAGGAAACAGATTTCAGGAAGTAGATTCGAATCGCATTTAAAGCACATGAAAAGTGGCAAAACGTTGACAATGATGCCCTTGGCCAAAAAGGGCGTATGCGTTTTTTCCTGAATATATTCAGGAAAAAATGCATACGCCCTTTTTGGCCAACCAAGCAACCTGGAAAGGCAAATCAGCGCTACAAACAAGTCTCGCTTCCCATCGGTCAAAAGGGCCATGCTGAAAAAAGTGTCAAAACCAGAAATGCAGGACAGGCCATGGAGAAATGGGAGCCTTGCTACACTGATGGGCGGGATGTAAATTGCCAAGAGCCACTCTGGAGAAGTGTCCGGTGAGTCCTGAAACATCTGAAAAACACAGCTTAGAGAGCATAGGGCACTTCCACTCATGGGGGAATAAATTGGGAAAATTAAAAATCAGCAAGACACAAGCACCCCAAAGTTTAGGGCTGCTCTGTTGACAAGGACCTCCACTTCATTCCACCTTCAATATCCCAGGAAAGAGAAAAATGGATAAAGAAGTTGTGGTCCTTATGTACAATGGAATATCACTCAGCCATGAAATCAATGTCATAAGGCTAGTAGCAGCATGATGAGTGGATTAAGGTACGACGATTCTAAGTGAAATAAGTCACACAGAAAAGGACACTTCTCATAAGGTATCACTGATAGAGGGAATGTAAAAACCGTTACACTTGAACTGAATTACAAAACAGAACAGATTCACACATGCAGAAAACACACTATGGCTGCTTAACGGGAAAGGTGAGGTGGGGTGATACATAAAACAAGGGTTTCAAATTAGCTCAGATACCGTTCCATAAACCCAATATGTAATAGACAAGACCTACTCCTTGCTCAGAGAACTGGACTCAACACGCCCTATTCACCGCACAAGAATATATCTGACTAGTAATAATCGTAAAGCCTATGTATTGATATCTCTCTGTTAGTGTGTCAAGTGGGTGTAAAGCGGCATAAACACAGCAGTGAAAAGCAGCTAAATCCCATTATGAAAATAAATTACTTTGAAAAACCCATGAAACAAAGACAGTGAACGAGAGAGGAATTCTTACACAATGCATTCAGGGGCTGTGATGCAACCTGGATTGACCATATCTAGACCCACAGCTGGATGAGACATAAGGGTGGACACTCTTGGGGCTGAGAGGTTTGGTGAGGTTGGGTGAGCAAACGCAGACCCTTTAAAGTAATACTGCATGGTACCCATCGCATGGGTCCCAAATCTCCAGCTTCAAGGGCATCTTCCTACATCAAAAACATGCATGAGAAACCCAGAAGATGGTACACCGTGTGATGGGGAAAGGTTTCTAAAACGCACCTCATTTCTCATCTCCTTGTGCCCGGGTTCGCCATTCCAGCCGCTTTACTAGCAAGCTCCCTACTTGGAGCATCAGCACCTTTAACCTCCTGTTCCGTACAGGTTGCAATTTGTCCTGAGGATAAACGGGAAGACGTGGAACCAACGAGAGACTAGCTCTTGGTGTTGGGACAGGCACAGGTCACTCTATTTTACCATCAGAAAGAAGAATTAACCACAGGCTCAGCCTGCCCCCCGGAACCAGAACAGGGCCTGAAGCCATTCTGTGATTTTGCGGCCAGCTCCCATAAAAACGAGTTGTAAAATGGAGGTTCAGGGCACTGCAATTCACAAACCTGCAGTTATAAATGATAACTCTCGTCCACAAATATATTGAGGGAAGGCAACGAAGAGGATTTGAAATCAAGGCAGAATTGCAGGAAACAGATTTCAGGAAGTAGATTCGAATCGCATTTAAAGCACATGAAAAGCGGCAAAACGTTGACAATGATGCCCTTGGCCAAAAAGGGCGTATGCGTTTCTTCCTGAATATATTCAGGAAAAAACGCATACGCCCTTTTTGGCCAACCAAGCAACCTGGAAAGGCAAATCAGCGCTACAAACAAGTCTCGCTTCCCATCGGTCAAAAGGGCCATGCTGAAAAAGTGTCAAAACCAGAAATGCAGGACAGGCCATGGAGAAATGGGAGCCTTGCTACACTGATGGGCGGGATGTAAATTGCCAACAGCCACTCTGGAGAAGTGTCCGGTGAGTCCTGAAACATCTGAAAAACACAGCTTAGAGAGCATAGGGCACTTCCACTCATGGGGGTATGAATTGGGAAAATGAAAAATCAGCAAGACACAAGCACCCCAAAGTTTAGGGCTGCTCTGTTGACCAGGACCTCCACTTCATTCCACCTTATATATCCCAGGAAAGAGAAAAATGGGTAAAGAAGTTGTGGTCCTTATGTACAATGGAATATCACTCAGCCATGAAATCAATGTCATAAGGCTAGTAGCAGCATGATGAGTGGATTTAGGTACGACGATTCTAAGTGAAATAAGTCACACAGAAAAGGACACTTCTCATAAGGTATCACTGATAGAGGGAATGTAAAAACCGTTACACTTGAACTGAATTACAAAACAGAACAGAGTCACACATGCAGAAAACACACTATGGCTGCTTAACGGGAAAGGTGAGGTGGGGTGATACATAAAACAAGGGTATCAAATTAGCTCAGATAGCGTTCCATAAACCCAATATGTAATAGACAAGACCTACTCCTTGCTCAGAGAACTGGACTCAACACGCCCTATTCACCGCACAAGAATATATCTGACTAGTAATAACCGTAAAGCCTATGTATTGATATCTCTCTGTTAGTGTGTCAAGTGGGTGTAAAGCGGCATAAACACAGCAGTGAAAAGCAGCTAAATCCCATTATGAAAATAAATTACTTTGAAAAACCCATGAAACAAAGACAGTGAAAGAGAGAGGAATTCTTACACAATGCGTTCAGGGGCTGTGATGCAACCTGGATTGACCATATCTAGACCCACAGCTGGATGAGACATAAGGGTGGACACTCTTGGGGCTGAGAGGTTTGGTGAGGTTGGGTGAGCAAACGCAGACCCTTTAAAGTAATACTGCATGGTACCCATCGCATGGGTCCCAAATCTCCAGCTTCAAGGGCATATTCCTACATCAAAAACATGCATGAAAAACCCAGAAGATGGTACACAGTGTGATGGGGAAAGGTTTCCAAAACGCACCTCATTTCTCATCGCCTTGTGCCCGGGTTCGCCATTCCAGCCGCTTTACTAGCAAGCTCCCTACTTGGAGCATCAGCACCTTTAACCTCCTGTTCCGTACAGGTTGCAATTTGTCCTGAGGATAAACGGGAAGACGTGGAACCAACGAGAGACTAGCTCTTGGTGTTGGGACAGGCACAGGTCACTCTATTTTACCATCAGAAAGAAGAATTAACCACAGGCTCAGCCTGCCCCCCGGAACCAGAACAGGGCCTGAAGCCATTCTGTGATTTTGCGGCCAGCTCCCATAAAAACGAGTTGTAAAATGGAGGTTCAGGGCACTGCAATTCACAAACCTGCAGTTATAAATGATAACTCTCGTCCACAAATATATTGAGGGAAGGCAACGAAGAGGATTTGAAATCAAGGCAGAATTGCAGGAAACAGATTTCAGGAAGTAGATTCGAATCGCATTTAAAGCACATGAAAAGCGGCAAAACGTTGACAATGATGCCCTTGGCCAAAAAGGGCGTATGCGTTTTTTCCTGAATATATTCAGGAAAAAACGCATACGCCCTTTTTGGCCAACCAAGCAACCTGGAAAGGCAAATCAGCGCTACAAACAAGTCTCGCTTCCCATCGGTCAAAAGGGCCATGCTGAAACAAGTGTCAAAACCAGAAATGCAGGACAGGCCATGGAGAAATGGGAGCCTTGCTACACTGATGGGCGGGATGTAAATTGCCAACAGCCACTCTGGAGAAGTGTACGGTGAGTCCTGAAACATCTGAAAAACACAGCTTAGAGAGCATAGGGCACTTCCACTCATGGGGGTATGAATTGGGAAAATGAAAAATCAGCAAGACACAAGCACCCCAAAGTTGAGGGCTGCTCTGTTGACAAGGACCTCCACTTCATTCCACCTTAAATATCCCAGGAAAGAGAAAAATGGGTAAAGAAGTTGTGGTCCTTATGTACAATGGAATATCACTCAGCCATGAAATCAATGTCATAAGGCTAGTAGCAGCATGATGAGTGGATTTAGGTACGACGATTCTAAGTGAAATAAGTCACACAGAAAAGGACACTTCTCATAAGGTATCACTGATAGAGGGAATGTAAAAACCGTTACACTTGAACTGAATTACAAAACAGAACAGAGTCACACATGCAGAAAACACACTATGGCTGCTTAACGGGAAAGGTGAGGTGGGGTGATACATAAAACAAGGGTTTCAAATTAGCTCAGATACCGTTCCATAAACCCAATATGTAATAGACAAGACCTACTCCTTGCTCAGAGAACTGGACTCAACACGCCCTATTCACCGCACAAGATTATATCTGACTAGTAATAATCGTAAAGCCTATGTATTGATATCTCTCTGTTAGTGTGTCAAGTGGGTGTAAAGTGGCATAAACACAGCAGTGAAAAGCAGCTAAATCCCATTATGAAAATAAATTACTTTGAAAAACCCATGAAACAACGACAGTGAAAGAGATAGAAATTCTTACACAATGAGTTCAGGGGCTGTGATGCAACCTGGATTGACCATATCTAGACCCACAGCTGGATGAGACATAAGGGTGGACACTCTTGGGGCTGAGAGGTTTGGTGAGGTTGGGTGAGCAAACGCAGACCCTTTAAAGTAATACGGCGTGGTACCCATCGCATGGGTCCCAAATCTCCAGGTTCAAGGGCATCTTCCTACATCGAAAACATGCATGAGAAACCCAGAAGATGGTACACCGTGTGATGGGGAAAGGTTTCTAAAACGCACCTCATTTCTCATCTCCTTGTGCCCGGGTTCGCCATTCCAGCCGCTTTACTAGCAAGCTCCCTACTTGGAGCATCAGCACCTTTAACCTCCTGTTCCGTACAGGTTGCAATTTGTCCTGAGGATGAACGGGAAGACGGGGAACCAACGAGAGACTAGCTCTTGGTGTCGGGACAGGCACAGGTCACTCTATTTTCCCATCAGGAAGAAGAATTAACCACAGGCTCATCCTGCCCCCCGGAACCAGAACAGGGCCTGAAGCCATCCTGCGCTTTTGCGGCCAGCTCCCAAAAAAGCGAGTTGTAAAATGGAGGTTCAGGGCACTGCAATTCACAAACCTGCAGAGTTATAAATGATAACTCTCGTCCACAAATATATTGAGGGAAGGCAAAGAAGAGGATTTGAAATCAAGGCAGAATTGCAGGAAACAGATTTCAGGAGCTAGATACGAATCGCCTTTAAAGCACATGAAAAGCGGCAAAACGTTGACAATGATGCCCTTGGCCAAAAAGGGCGTATGCGTTTTTTCCTGAATATATTCAGGAAAAAACGCATACGCCCTTTTTGGCCAACCAAGCAACCTGGAAAGGCAAATCAGCGCTACAGAGAAGTCTCGCTTCCCATCGGTCAAAAGGGCCATGCTGAAAAAAGTGTCAAAACCAGAAATGCAGGACAGGCCATGGAGAAATGGGAGCCTTGCTACACTGATGGGCGGGATGTAAATTGTGAACAGCCACTCTGGAGAAGTGTACGGTGTGTCCTGAAACATCTGAAAAACACAGCTTAGAGAGCATAGGGCACTTCCACTCATGGGGGTATAAATTGGGAAAATGAAAAATCAGCAAGACACAAGCACCCCAAAGTTTAGGGCTGCTCTGTTGACAAGGACCTCCACTTCATTCCACCTTAAATATCCAAGGAAAGAGAAAAATGGATAAAGAAGTTGTGGTCCTTATGTACAATGGAATATCACTCAGCCATGAAATCAATGTCATAATGTTAGTAGCAGCATGATGAGTGGATTTAGGTACGACGATTCTAACAGAAATAAGTCACACAGAAAAGGACACTTCTCATAAGGTATCACTTTTAGAGGGAATGTAAAAACCGCTACACTTGAACTGAATTACAAAACAGAACAGAGTCACACATGCAGAAAACAGACTATGGCTGCTTAACGGGAAAGGTGAGGTGGGGTGATACATAAAACAAGGGTATCAAATTAGCTCAGATACCGTTCCATAAACCCAATATGTAGTAGACAAGACCTACTCCTTGCTCAGAGAACTGTACTCAACACGCCCTATTCACCGCACAAGAATATATCTGACTAGTAATAATCTTAAAACCTATGTATTGATATCTCTCTGTTAGTGTGTCAAGTGGGTGTAAAGCGGCATAAACACAGCCGTGAAAAGCAGCTAAACCCCATTATGAAAATAAATTACTTTGAAAAACCCATGAAACAACGACAGTGAAAGAGATAGAAATTCTTACACAATGAGCTCAGGGGCTGTGATGCAACCTGGATTGACCATATCTAGACCCACAGCTGGATGAGACATAAGGGTGGACACTCTTGGGGCTGAGAGGTTTGGTGAGGTTGGGTGAGCAAACGCAGACCCTTTAAAGTAATACGGCGTGGTACCCATCGCATGGGTCCCAAATCTCCAGGTTCAAGGGCATCTTCCTACATCGAAAACATGCATGAGAAACCCAGAAGATGGTACACCGTGTGATGGGGAAAGGTTTCTAAAACGCACCTCATTTCTCATCTCCTTGTGCCCGGGTTCGCCATTCCAGCCACTTTACTAGCAATCTCCCTACTTGGAGCATCAGCACCTTTAACCTCCTGTTCCGTACAGGTTGCAATTTGTCCTGAGGATGAACGGGAAGACGGGGAACCAACGAGAGACTAGCTCTTGGTGTCGGGACAGGCAGAGGTCACTCTATTTTCCCATCAGGAAGAAGAATTAACCACAGGCTCAGCCTGCCCCCCAGAACCAGAACAGGGCCTGAAGCCATCCTGCGCTTTTGCGGCCAGCTCCCAAAAAAGCGAGTTGTAAAATGGAGGTTCAGGGCACTGCAATTCACAAACCTGCAGAGTTATAAATGATAACTTTCGTCCACAAATATATTGAGGGAAGGCAAAGAAGAGGATTTGAAATCAAGGCAGAATTGCACGAAACAGATTTCAGGAGGTAGATACGAATCGCCTTTAAAGCACATGAAAAGCGGCAAAACGTTGACAATGATGCCCTTGGCCAAAAAGGGCGTATGCGTTTTTTCCTGAATATATTCAGGAAAAAACGCATACGCCCTTTTTGGCCAACCAAGCAACCTGGAAAGGCAAATCAGTGCTACAGAGAAGTCTCGCTTCCCATCGGTCAAAAGGGCCATGCTGAAAAAAGTGTCAAAACCAGAAATGCAGTACAGGCCATGGAGAAATGGGAGCCTTGCTACACTGATGGGCGGGATGTAAATTGCCAACAGCCACTCTGGAGAAGTGTACGGTGTGTCCTGAAACATCTGAAAAACACATCTTAGAGAGCATAGGGCACTTCCACTCATGGGGGTATAAATTGGAAAAATGAAAAATCAGCAAGACACAAGCACCCCAAAGTTGAGGGCTGCTCTGTTGACAAGGACCTCCACTTCATTCCACCTTAAATATCCCAGGAAAGAGAAAAATGGATAAAGAAGTTGTGGTCCTTATGTACAATGGAATATCACTCAGCCATGAAATCAATGTCATAAGGTTAGTAGCAGCATGAGGAGTGGATTTAGGTACGACGATTCTAAGTGAAATAAGTCACACAGAAAAGGACACTTCTCATAAGGTATCACTGATAGAGGGAATGTAAAAACCGTTACACTTGAACTGAATTACAAAACAGAACAGAGTCACACATGCAGAAAACACACTATGGCTGCTTAACGGGAAAGGTGAGGTGGGGTGATACATAAAACAAGCGTTTCAAATTAGCTCAGATACCGTTCCATAAGCCCAATATGTAGTAGACAAGACCTACTCCTTGCTCAGAGAACTGGACTCAACACGCCCTATTCACCGCACAAGAATATATCTGACTAGTAATAATCTTAAAACCTATGTATTGATATCTCTCTGTTAGTGTGTCAAGTGGGTGTAAAGCGGCATAAACACAGCAGTGAAAAGCAGCTAAACCCCATTATGAAAATAAATTACTTTGAAAAACCCATGAAACAACGACAGTGAAAGAGAGAGAAATTCTTACACAATGCGTTCAGGGGCTGTGATGCAACCTGGATTGACCATATCTAGACCCACAGCTGGATGAGACATAAGGGTGGACACTCTTGGGGCTGAGAGGTTTGGTGAGGTTGGGTGAGCAAACGCAGACCCTTTAAAGTAATACTGCATGGTACCCATCGCATGGGTCCCAAATCTCCAGCTTCAAGGGCATCTTCCTACATCGAAAACATGCATGAGAAACCCAGAAGATGGTACACCATGTGATGGGGAAAGGTTTCTAAAACGCACCTCATTTGTCATCTCCTTGTGCCCGTGTTCGCCATTCCAGCCGCTTTACTAGCAAGCTCCCTACTTGGAGCATCAGCACCTTTAACCTCCTGTTCCGTACAGGTTGCAATTTGTCCTGAGGATGAACGGGAAGACGGGGAACCAACGAGAGACTAGCTCTTGGTGTCGGGACAGGCACAGGTCATTCTATTTTCCCATCAGGAAGAAGAATTAAACACAGGCTCAGCCTGCCCCCCGGAACCAGAACAGGGCCTGAAGCCATCCTGCGCTTTTGCGGCCAGCTCCCAAAAAAGCGAGTTGTAAAATGGAGGTTCAGGGCACTGCAATTCACAAACCTGCAGAGTTATAAATGATAACTCTCGTCCACAAATATATTGAGGGAAGGCAAAGAAGAGGATTTGAAATCAACGCAGAATTGCATGAAACAGATTTCAGGAGGTAGATACGAATCGCCTTTAAAGCACATGAAAAGCGGCAAAACGTTGACAATGATGCCCTTGGCCAAAAAGGGCGTATGCGTTTTTTCCTGAATATATTCAGGAAAAAACGCATACGCCCTTTTTGGCCAACCAAGCAACCTGGAAAGGCAAATCAGCGCTACAAAGAAGTCTCGCTTCCCATCGGTCAAAAGGGCCATGCTGAAAAAAGTGTCAAAACCAGAAATGCAGGACAGGCCATGGAGAAATGAGAGCCTTGCTACACTGATGGGCGGGATGTAAATTGCCAACAGCCACTCTGGAGAAGTGTACGGTGTGTCCTGAAACATCTGAAAAACACAGCTTAGAGAGCATAGGGCACTTCCACTCATGGGGGTATAAATTGGGAAAATGAAAAATCAGCAAGACACAAGCACCCCAAAGTTGAGGGCTGCTCTGTTGACAAGGACCTCCACTTCATTCCACCTTAAATATCCAAGGAAAGAGAAAAATGGATAAAGAAGTTGTGGTCCTTATGTACAATGGAATATCACTCAGCCATGAAATCAATGTCATAAGGTTAGTAGCAGCATGATGAGTGGATTTAGGTACGACGATTCTAAGTGAAATAAGTCACACAGAAAAGGACACTTCTCATAAGGTATCACTTTTAGAGGGAATGTAAAAACCGTTACACTTGAACTGAATTACAAAACAGAACAGAGTCACACATGCAGAAAACAGACTATGGCTGCTTAACGGGAAAGGTGAGGTGGGGTGATACATAAAACAAGGGTATCAAATTAGCTCAGATACCATTCCATAAACCCAATATGTAGTAGACAAGACCTACTCCTTGCTCAGAGAACTGGACTCAACACGCCCTATTCACCGCACAAGAATATATCTGACTAGTAATAATCTTAAAACCTATGTATTGATATCTCTCTGTTAGTGTGTCAAGTGGGTGTAAAGCGGCATAAACACAGCCGTGAAAAGCAGCTAAACCCCATTATGAAAATAAATTACTTTGAAAAACCCATGAAACAACGACAGTGAAAGAGATAGAAATTCTTACACAATGAGCTCAGGGGCTGTGATGCAACCTGGATTGACCATATCTAGACCCACAGCTGGATGAGACATAAGGGTGGACACTCTTGGGGCTGAGAGGTTTGGTGAGGTTGGGTGAGCAAACGCAGACCCTTTAAAGTAATACGGCGTGGTACCCATCGCATGGGTCCCAAATCTCCAGGTTCAAGGGCATCTTCCTACATCGAAAACATGCATGAGAAACCCAGAAGATGGTACACCGTGTGATGGGGAAAGGTTTCTAAAACGCACCTCATTTCTCATCTCCTTGTGCCCGGGTTCGCCATTCCAGCCGCTTTACTAGCAATCTCCCTACTTGGAGCATCAGCACCTTTAACCTCCTGTTCCGTACAGGTTGCAATTTGTCCTGAGGATGAACGGGAAGACGGGGAACCAACGAGAGACTAGCTCTTGGTGTCGGGACAGGCAGAGGTCACTCTATTTTCCCATCAGGAAGAAGAATTAACCACAGGCTCAGCCTGCCCCCCAGAACCAGAACAGGGCCTGAAGCCATCCTGCGCTTTTGCGGCCAGCTCCCAAAAAAGCGAGTTGTAAAATGGAGGTTCAGGGCACTGCAATTCACAAACCTGCAGAGTTATAAATGATAACTTTCGTCCACAAATATATTGAGGGAAGGCAAAGAAGAGGATTTGAAATCAAGGCAGAATTGCACGAAACAGATTTCAGGAGGTAGATACGAATCGCCTTTAAAGCACATGAAAAGCGGCAAAACGTTGACAATGATGCCCTTGGCCAAAAAGGGCGTATGCGTTTTTTCCTGAATATATTCAGGAAAAAACGCATACGCCCTTTTTGGCCAACCAAGCAACCTGGAAAGGCAAATCAGTGCTACAGAGAAGTCTCGCTTCCCATCGGTCAAAAGGGCCATGCTGAAAAAAGTGTCAAAACCAGAAATGCAGTACAGGCCATGGAGAAATGGGAGCCTTGCTACACTGATGGGCGGGATGTAAATTGCCAACAGCCACTCTGGAGAAGTGTACGGTGTGTCCTGAAACATCTGAAAAACACATCTTAGAGAGCATAGGGCACTTCCACTCATGGGGGTATAAATTGGAAAAATGAAAAATCAGCAAGACACAAGCACCCCAAAGTTGAGGGCTGCTCTGTTGACAAGGACCTCCACTTCATTCCACCTTAAATATCCCAGGAAAGAGAAAAATGGATAAAGAAGTTGTGGTCCTTATGTACAATGGAATATCACTCAGCCATGAAATCAATGTCATAAGGTTAGTAGCAGCATGAGGAGTGGATTTAGGTACGACGATTCTAAGTGAAATAAGTCACACAGAAAAGGACACTTCTCATAAGGTATCACTGATAGAGGGAATGTAAAAACCGTTACACTTGAACTGAATTACAAAACAGAACAGAGTCACACATGCAGAAAACACACTATGGCTGCTTAACGGGAAAGGTGAGGTGGGGTGATACATAAAACAAGCGTTTCAAATTAGCTCAGATACCGTTCCATAAGCCCAATATGTAGTAGACAAGACCTACTCCTTGCTCAGAGAACTGGACTCAACACGCCCTATTCACCGCACAAGAATATATCTGACTAGTAATAATCTTAAAACCTATGTATTGATATCTCTCTGTTAGTGTGTCAAGTGGGTGTAAAGCGGCATAAACACAGCAGTGAAAAGCAGCTAAACCCCATTATGAAAATAAATTACTTTGAAAAACCCATGAAACAACGACAGTGAAAGAGAGAGAAATTCTTACACAATGCGTTCAGGGGCTGTGATGCAACCTGGATTGACCATATCTAGACCCACAGCTGGATGAGACATAAGGGTGGACACTCTTGGGGCTGAGAGGTTTGGTGAGGTTGGGTGAGCAAACGCAGACCCTTTAAAGTAATACTGCATGGTACCCATCGCATGGGTCCCAAATCTCCAGCTTCAAGGGCATCTTCCTACATCGAAAACATGCATGAGAAACCCAGAAGATGGTACACCATGTGATGGGGAAAGGTTTCTAAAACGCACCTCATTTGTCATCTCCTTGTGCCCGTGTTCGCCATTCCAGCCGCTTTACTAGCAAGCTCCCTACTTGGAGCATCAGCACCTTTAACCTCCTGTTCCGTACAGGTTGCAATTTGTCCTGAGGATGAACGGGAAGACGGGGAACCAACGAGAGACTAGCTCTTGGTGTCGGGACAGGCACAGGTCATTCTATTTTCCCATCAGGAAGAAGAATTAAACACAGGCTCAGCCTGCCCCCCGGAACCAGAACAGGGCCTGAAGCCATCCTGCGCTTTTGCGGCCAGCTCCCAAAAAAGCGAGTTGTAAAATGGAGGTTCAGGGCACTGCAATTCACAAACCTGCAGAGTTATAAATGATAACTCTCGTCCACAAATATATTGAGGGAAGGCAAAGAAGAGGATTTGAAATCAACGCAGAATTGCATGAAACAGATTTCAGGAGGTAGATACGAATCGCCTTTAAAGCACATGAAAAGCGGCAAAACGTTGACAATGATGCCCTTGGCCAAAAAGGGCGTATGCGTTTTTTCCTGAATATATTCAGGAAAAAACGCATACGCCCTTTTTGGCCAACCAAGCAACCTGGAAAGGCAAATCAGCGCTACAAAGAAGTCTCGCTTCCCATCGGTCAAAAGGGCCATGCTGAAAAAAGTGTCAAAACCAGAAATGCAGGACAGGCCATGGAGAAATGAGAGCCTTGCTACACTGATGGGCGGGATGTAAATTGCCAACAGCCACTCTGGAGAAGTGTACGGTGTGTCCTGAAACATCTGAAAAACACAGCTTAGAGAGCATAGGGCACTTCCACTCATGGGGGTATAAATTGGGAAAATGAAAAATCAGCAAGACACAAGCACCCCAAAGTTGAGGGCTGCTCTGTTGACAAGGACCTCCACTTCATTCCACCTTAAATATCCAAGGAAAGAGAAAAATGGATAAAGAAGTTGTGGTCCTTATGTACAATGGAATATCACTCAGCCATGAAATCAATGTCATAAGGTTAGTAGCAGCATGATGAGTGGATTTAGGTACGACGATTCTAAGTGAAATAAGTCACACAGAAAAGGACACTTCTCATAAGGTATCACTTTTAGAGGGAATGTAAAAACCGTTACACTTGAACTGAATTACAAAACAGAACAGAGTCACACATGCAGAAAACAGACTATGGCTGCTTAACGGGAAAGGTGAGGTGGGGTGATACATAAAACAAGGGTATCAAATTAGCTCAGATACCATTCCATAAACCCAATATGTAGTAGACAAGACCTACTCCTTGCTCAGAGAACTGGACTCAACACGCCCTATTCACCGCACAAGAATATATCTGACTAGTAATAATCTTAAAACCTATGTATTGATATCTCTCTGTTAGTGTGTCAAGTGGGTGTAAAGCGGCATAAACACAGCCGTGAAAAGCAGCTAAACCCCATTATGAAAATAAATTACTTTGAAAAACCCATGAAACAACGACAGTGAAAGAGATAGAAATTCTTACACAATGAGTTCAGGGGCTGTGATGCAACCTGGATTGACCATATCTAGACCCACAGCTGGATGAGACATAAGGGTGGACACTCTTGGGGCTGAGAGGTTTGGTGAGGTTGGGTGAGCAAACGCAGACCCTTTAAAGTAATACGGCGTGGTACCCATCGCATGGGTCCCAAATCTCCAGGTTCAAGGGCATCTTCCTACATCGAAAACATGCATGAGAAACCCAGAAGATGGTACACCGTGTGATGGGGAAAGGTTTCTAAAACGCACCTCATTTCTCATCTCCTTGTGCCCGGGTTCGCCATTCCAGCCGCTTTACTAGCAAGCTCCCTACTTGGAGCATCAGCACCTTTAACCTCCTGTTCCGTACAGGTTGCAATTTGTCCTGAGGATGAACGGGAAGACGGGGAACCAACGAGAGACTAGCTCTTGGTGTCGGGACAGGCACAGGTCACTCTATTTTCCCATCAGGAAGAAGAATTAACCACAGGCTCATCCTGCCCCCCGGAACCAGAACAGGGCCTGAAGCCATCCTGCGCTTTTGCGGCCAGCTCCCAAAAAAGCGAGTTGTAAAATGGAGGTTCAGGGCACTGCAATTCACAAACCTGCAGAGTTATAAATGATAACTCTCGTCCACAAATATATTGAGGGAAGGCAAAGAAGAGGATTTGAAATCAAGGCAGAATTGCAGGAAACAGATTTCAGGAGCTAGATACGAATCGCCTTTAAAGCACATGAAAAGCGGCAAAACGTTGACAATGATGCCCTTGGCCAAAAAGGGCGTATGCGTTTTTTCCTGAATATATTCAGGAAAAAACGCATACGCCCTTTTTGGCCAACCAAGCAACCTGGAAAGGCAAATCAGCGCTACAGAGAAGTCTCGCTTCCCATCGGTCAAAAGGGCCATGCTGAAAAAAGTGTCAAAACCAGAAATGCAGGACAGGCCATGGAGAAATGGGAGCCTTGCTACACTGATGGGCGGGATGTAAATTGCGAACAGCCACTCTGGAGAAGTGTACGGTGTGTCCTGAAACATCTGAAAAACACAGCTTAGAGAGCATAGGGCACTTCCACTCATGGGGGTATAAATTGGGAAAATGAAAAATCAGCAAGACACAAGCACCCCAAAGTTTAGGGCTGCTCTGTTGACAAGGACCTCCACTTCATTCCACCTTAAATATCCAAGGAAAGAGAAAAATGGATAAAGAAGTTGTGGTCCTTATGTACAATGGAATATCACTCAGCCATGAAATCAATGTCATAATGTTAGTAGCAGCATGATGAGTGGATTTAGGTACGACGATTCTAACAGAAATAAGTCACACAGAAAAGGACACTTCTCATAAGGTATCACTTTTAGAGGGAATGTAAAAACCGCTACACTTGAACTGAATTACAAAACAGAACAGAGTCACACATGCAGAAAACAGACTATGGCTGCTTAACGGGAAAGGTGAGGTGGGGTGATACATAAAACAAGGGTATCAAATTAGCTCAGATACCGTTCCATAAACCCAATATGTAGTAGACAAGACCTACTCCTTGCTCAGAGAACTGTACTCAACACGCCCTATTCACCGCACAAGAATATATCTGACTAGTAATAATCTTAAAACCTATGTATTGATATCTCTCTGTTAGTGTGTCAAGTGGGTGTAAAGCGGCATAAACACAGCCGTGAAAAGCAGCTAAACCCCATTATGAAAATAAATTACTTTGAAAAACCCATGAAACAACGACAGTGAAAGAGATAGAAATTCTTACACAATGAGCTCAGGGGCTGTGATGCAACCTGGATTGACCATATCTAGACCCACAGCTGGATGAGACATAAGGGTGGACACTCTTGGGGCTGAGAGGTTTGGTGAGGTTGGGTGAGCAAACGCAGACCCTTTAAAGTAATACGGCGTGGTACCCATCGCATGGGTCCCAAATCTCCAGGTTCAAGGGCATCTTCCTACATCGAAAACATGCATGAGAAACCCAGAAGATGGTACACCGTGTGATGGGGAAAGGTTTCTAAAACGCACCTCATTTCTCATCTCCTTGTGCCCGGGTTCGCCATTCCAGCCGCTTTACTAGCAATCTCCCTACTTGGAGCATCAGCACCTTTAACCTCCTGTTCCGTACAGGTTGCAATTTGTCCTGAGGATGAACGGGAAGACGGGGAACCAACGAGAGACTAGCTCTTGGTGTCGGGACAGGCAGAGGTCACTCTATTTTCCCATCAGGAAGAAGAATTAACCACAGGGTCAGCCTGCCCCCCGGAACCAGAACAGGGCCTGAAGCCATCCTGCGCTTTTGCGGCCAGCTCCCAAAAAAGCGAGTTGTAAAATGGAGGTTCAGGGCACTGCAATTCACAAACCTGCAGAGTTATAAATGATAACTTTCGTCCACAAATATATTGAGGGAAGGCAAAGAAGAGGATTTGAAATCAAGGCAGAATTGCACGAAACAGATTTCAGGAGGTAGATACGAATCGCCTTTAAAGCACATGAAAAGCGGCAAAACGTTGACAATGATGCCCTTGGCCAAAAAGGGCGTATGCGTTTTTTCCTGAATATACTCAGGAAAAAACGCATACGCCCTTTTTGGCCAACCAAGCAACCTGGAAAGGCAAATCAGTGCTACAGAGAAGTCTCGCTTCCCATCGGTCAAAAGGGCCATGCTGAAAAAAGTGTCAAAACCAGAAATGCAGTACAGGCCATGGAGAAATGGGAGCCTTGCTACACTGATGGGCGGGATGTAAATTGCCAACAGCCACTCTGGAGAAGTGTACGGTGTGTCCTGAAACATCTGAAAAACACATCTTAGAGAGCATAGGGCACTTCCACTCATGGGGGTATAAATTGGAAAAATGAAAAATCAGCAAGACACAAGCACCCCAAAGTTGAGGGCTGCTCTGTTGACAAGGACCTCCACTTCATTCCACCTTAAATATCCCAGGAAAGAGAAAAATGGATAAAGAAGTTGTGGTCCTTATGTACAATGGAATATCACTCAGCCATGAAATCAATGTCATAAGGTTAGTAGCAGCATGAGGAGTGGATTTAGGTACGACGATTCTAAGTGAAATAAGTCACACAGAAAAGGACACTTCTCATAAGGTATCACTGATAGAGGGAATGTAAAAACCGTTACACTTGAACTGAATTACAAAACAGAACAGAGTCACACATGCAGAAAACACACTATGGCTGCTTAACGGGAAAGGTGAGGTGGGGTGATACATAAAACAAGCGTTTCAAATTAGCTCAGATACCGTTCCATAAGCCCAATATGTAGTAGACAAGACCTACTCCTTGCTCAGAGAACTGGACTCAACACGCCCTATTCACCGCACAAGAATATATCTGCCTAGTAATAATCTTAAAACCTATGTATTGATATCTCTCTGTTAGTGTGTCAAGTGGGTGTAAAGCGGCATAAACACAGCAGTGAAAAGCAGCTAAACCCCATTATGAAAATAAATTACTTTGAAAAACCCATGAAACAACGACAGTGAAAGAGAGAGAAATTCTTACACAATGCGTTCAGGGGCTGTGATGCAACCTGGATTGACCATATCTAGACCCACAGCTGGATGAGACATAAGGGTGGACACTCTTGGGGCTGAGAGGTTTGGTGAGGTTGGGTGAGCAAACGCAGACCCTTTAAAGTAATACTGCATGGTACCCATCGCATGGGTCCCAAATCTCCAGCTTCAAGGGCATCTTCCTACATCGAAAACATGCATGAGAAACCCAGAAGATGGTACACCATGTGATGGGGAAAGGTTTCTAAAACGCACCTCATTTGTCATCTCCTTGTGCCCGTGTTCGCCATTCCAGCCGCTTTACTAGCAAGCTCCCTACTTGGAGCATCAGCACCTTTAACCTCCTGTTCCGTACAGGTTGCAATTTGTCCTGAGGATGAACGGGAAGACGGGGAACCAACGAGAGACTAGCTCTTGGTGTCGGGACAGGCACAGGTCACTCTATTTTCCCATCAGGAAGAAGAATTAAACACAGGCTCAGCCTGCCCCCCGGAACCAGAACAGGGCCTGAAGCCATCCTGCGCTTTTGCGGCCAGCTCCCAAAAAAGCGAGTTGTAAAATGGAGGTTCAGGGCACTGCAATTCACAAACCTGCAGAGTTATAAATGATAACTCTCGTCCACAAATATATTGAGGGAAGGCAAAGAAGAGGATTTGAAATCAAGGCAGAATTGCACGAAACAGATTTCAGGAGGTAGATACGAATCGCCTTTAAAGCACATGAAAAGCGGCAAAACGTTGACAATGATGCCCTTGGCCAAAAAGGGCGTATGCGTTTTTTCCTGAATATATTCAGGAAAAAACGCATACGCCCTTTTTGGCCAACCAAGCAACCTGGAAAGGCAAATCAGCGCTACAAAGAAGTCTCGCTTCCCATCGGTCAAAAGGGCCATGCTGAAAAAAGTGTCAAAACCTGAAATGCAGGACAGGCCATGGAGAAATGAGAGCCTTGCTACACTGATGGGCGGGATGTAAATTGCCAACAGCCACTCTGGAGAAGTGTACGGTGTGTCCTGAAACATCTGAAAAACACAGCTTAGAGAGCATAGGGCACTTCCACTCATGGGGGTATAAATTGGGAAAATGAAAAATCAGCAAGACACAAGCACCCCAAAGTTGAGGACTGCTCTGTTGACAAGGACCTCCACTTCATTCCACCTTAAATATCCAAGGAAAGAGAAAAATGGATAAAAAAGTTGTGGTCCTTATGTACAATGGAATATCACTCAGCCATGAAATCAATGTCATAAGGTTAGTAGCAGCATGATGAGTGGATTTAGGTACGACGATTCTAAGTGAAATAAGTCACACAGAAAAGGACACTTCTCATAAGGTATCACTTTTAGAGGGAATGTAAAAACCGTTACACTTGAACTGAATTACAAAACAGAACAGAGTCACACATGCAGAAAACAGACTATGGCTGCTTAACGGGAAAGGTGAGGTGGGGTGATACATAAAACAAGGGTATCAAATTAGCTCAGATACCATTCCATAAACCCAATATGTAGTAGACAAGACCTACTCCTTGCTCAGAGAACTGGACTCAACACGCCCTATTCACCGCACAAGAATATATCTGACTAGTAATAATCTTAAAACCTATGTATTGATATCTCTCTGTTAGTGTGTCAAGTGGGTGTAAAGCGGCATAAACACAGCCGTGAAAAGCAGCTAAACCCCATTATGAAAATAAATTACTTTGAAAAACCCATGAAACAACGACAGTGAAAGAGATAGAAATTCTTACACAATGAGTTCAGGGGCTGTGATGCAACCTGGATTGACCATATCTAGACCCACAGCTGGATGAGACATAAGGGTGGACACTCTTGGGGCTGAGAGGTTTGGTGAGGTTGGGTGAGCAAACGCAGACCCTTTAAAGTAATACGGCGTGGTACCCATCGCATGGGTCCCAAATCTCCAGGTTCAAGGGCATCTTCCTACATCGAAAACATGCATGAGAAACCCAGAAGATGGTACACCGTGTGATGGGGAAAGGTTTCTAAAACGCACCTCATTTGTCATCTCCTTGTGCCCGTGTTCGCCATTCCAGCCGCTTTACTAGCAAGCTCCCTACTTGGAGCATCAGCACCTTTAACCTCCTGTTCCGTACAGGTTGCAATTTGTCCTGAGGATGAACGGGAAGACGGGGAACCAACGAGAGACTAGCTCTTGGTGTCGGGACAGGCACAGGTCACTCTATTTTCCCATCAGGAAGAAGAATTAACCACAGGGTCAGCCTGCCCCCCGGAACCAGAACAGGGCCTGAAGCCATCCTGCGCTTTTGCGGCCAGCTCCCAAAAAAGCGAGTTGTAAAATGGAGGTTCAGGGCACTGCAATTCACAAACCTGCAGAGTTATAAATGATAACTTTCGTCCACAAATATATTGAGGGAAGGCAAAGAAGAGGATTTGAAATCAAGGCAGAATTGCACGAAACAGATTTCAGGAGGTAGATACGAATCGCCTTTAAAGCACATGAAAAGCGGCAAAACGTTGACAATGATGCCCTTGGCCAAAAAGGGCGTATGCGTTTTTTCCTGAATATATTCAGGAAAAAACGCATACGCCCTTTTTGGCCAACCAAGCAACCTGGAAAGGCAAATCAGTGCTACAGAGAAGTCTCGCTTCCCATCGGTCAAAAGGGCCATGCTGAAAAAAGTGTCAAAACCAGAAATGCAGTACAGGCCATGGAGAAATGGGAGCCTTGCTACACTGATGGGCGGGATGTAAATTGCCAACAGCCACTCTGGAGAAGTGTACGGTGTGTCCTGAAACATCTGAAAAACACATCTTAGAGAGCATAGGGCACTTCCACTCATGGGGGTATAAATTGGAAAAATGAAAAATCAGCAAGACACAAGCACCCCAAAGTTGAGGGCTGCTCTGTTGACAAGGACCTCCACTTCATTCCACCTTAAATATCCCAGGAAAGAGAAAAATGGATAAAGAAGTTGTGGTCCTTATGTACAATGGAATATCACTCAGCCATGAAATCAATGTCATAAGGTTAGTAGCAGCATGAGGAGTGGATTTAGGTACGACGATTCTAAGTGAAATAAGTCACACAGAAAAGGACACTTCTCATAAGGTATCACTTTTAGAGGGAATGTAAAAACCGTTACACTTGAACTGAATTACAAAACAGAACAGAGTCACACATGCAGAAAACAGACTATGGCTGCTTAACGGGAAAGGTGAGGTGGGGTGATACATAAAACAAGGGTATCAAATTAGCTCAGATACCATTCCATAAACCCAATATGTAGTAGACAAGACCTACTCCTTGCTCAGAGAACTGGACTCAACACGCCCTATTCACCGCACAAGAATATATCTGACTAGTAATAATCTTAAAACCTATGTATTGATATCTCTCTGTTAGTGTGTCAAGTGGGTGTAAAGCGGCATAAACACAGCCGTGAAAAGCAGCTAAACCCCATTATGAAAATAAATTACTTTGAAAAACCCATGAAACAACGACAGTGAAAGAGATAGAAATTCTTACACAATGAGTTCAGGGGCTGTGATGCAACCTGGATTGACCATATCTAGACCCACAGCTGGATGAGACATAAGGGTGGACACTCTTGGGGCTGAGAGGTTTGGTGAGGTTGGGTGAGCAAACGCAGACCCTTTAAAGTAATACGGCGTGGTACCCATCGCATGGGTCCCAAATCTCCAGGTTCAAGGGCATCTTCCTACATCGAAAACATGCATGAGAAACCCAGAAGATGGTACACCGTGTGATGGGGAAAGGTTTCTAAAACGCACCTCATTTCTCATCTCCTTGTGCCCGGGTTCGCCATTCCAGCCGCTTTACTAGCAAGCTCCCTACTTGGAGCATCAGCACCTTTAACCTCCTGTTCCGTACAGGTTGCAATTTGTCCTGAGGATGAACGGGAAGACGGGGAACCAACGAGAGACTAGCTCTTGGTGTCGGGACAGGCACAGGTCACTCTATTTTCCCATCAGGAAGAAGAATTAACCACAGGCTCATCCTGCCCCCCGGAACCAGAACAGGGCCTGAAGCCATCCTGCGCTTTTGCGGCCAGCTCCCAAAAAAGCGAGTTGTAAAATGGAGGTTCAGGGCACTGCAATTCACAAACCTGCAGAGTTATAAATGATAACTCTCGTCCACAAATATATTGAGGGAAGGCAAAGAAGAGGATTTGAAATCAAGGCAGAATTGCAGGAAACAGATTTCAGGAGCTAGATACGAATCGCCTTTAAAGCACATGAAAAGCGGCAAAACGTTGACAATGATGCCCTTGGCCAAAAAGGGCGTATGCGTTTTTTCCTGAATATATTCAGGAAAAAACGCATACGCCCTTTTTGGCCAACCAAGCAACCTGGAAAGGCAAATCAGCGCTACAGAGAAGTCTCGCTTCCCATCGGTCAAAAGGGCCATGCTGAAAAAAGTGTCAAAACCAGAAATGCAGGACAGGCCATGGAGAAATGGGAGCCTTGCTACACTGATGGGCGGGATGTAAATTGCCAACAGCCACTCTGGAGAAGTGTACGGTGTGTCCTGAAACATCTGAAAAACACAGCTTAGAGAGCATAGGGCACTTCCACTCATGGGGGTATAAATTGGGAAAATGAAAAATCAGCAAGACACAAGCACCCCAAAGTTTAGGGCTGCTCTGTTGACAAGGACCTCCACTTCATTCCACCTTAAATATCCAAGGAAAGAGAAAAATGGATAAAGAAGTTGTGGTCCTTATGTACAATGGAATATCACTCAGCCATGAAATCAATGTCATAATGTTAGTAGCAGCATGATGAGTGGATTTAGGTACGACGATTCTAACAGAAATAAGTCACACAGAAAAGGACACTTCTCATAAGGTATCACTTTTAGAGGGAATGTAAAAACCGCTACACTTGAACTGAATTACAAAACAGAACAGAGTCACACATGCAGAAAACAGACTATGGCTGCTTAACGGGAAAGGTGAGGTGGGGTGATACATAAAACAAGGGTATCAAATTAGCTCAGATACCGTTCCATAAACCCAATATGTAGTAGACAAGACCTACTCCTTGCTCAGAGAACTGTACTCAACACGCCCTATTCACCGCACAAGAATATATCTGACTAGTAATAATCTTAAAACCTATGTATTGATATCTCTCTGTTAGTGTGTCAAGTGGGTGTAAAGCGGCATAAACACAGCCGTGAAAAGCAGCTAAACCCCATTATGAAAATAAATTACTTTGAAAAACCCATGAAACAACGACAGTGAAAGAGATAGAAATTCTTACACAATGAGCTCAGGGGCTGTGATGCAACCTGGATTGACCATATCTAGACCCACAGCTGGATGAGACATAAGGGTGGACACTCTTGGGGCTGAGAGGTTTGGTGAGGTTGGGTGAGCAAACGCAGACCCTTAAAATAATACGGCGTGGTACCCATCGCATGGGTCCCAAATCTCCAGGTTCAAGGGCATCTTCCTACATCGAAAACATGCATGAGAAACCCAGAAGATGGTACACCGTGTGATGGGGAAAGGTTTCTAAAACGCACCTCATTTCTCATCTCCTTGTGCCCGGGTTCGCCATTCCAGCCGCTTTACTAGCAATCTCCCTACTTGGAGCATCAGCACCTTTAACCTCCTGTTCCGTACAGGTTGCAATTTGTCCTGAGGATGAACGGGAAGACGGGGAACCAACGAGAGACTAGCTCTTGGTGTCGGGACAGGCAGAGGTCACTCTATTTTCCCATCAGGAAGAAGAATTAACCACAGGCTCAGCCTGCCCCCCGGAACCAGAACAGGGCCTGAAGCCATCCTGCGCTTTTGCGGCCAGCTCCCAAAAAAGCGAGTTGTAAAATGGAGGTTCAGGGCACTGCAATTCACAAACCTGCAGAGTTATAAATGATAACTTTCGTCCACAAATATATTGAGGGAAGGCAAAGAAGAGGATTTGAAATCAAGGCAGAATTGCACGAAACAGATTTCAGGAGGTAGATACGAATCGCCTTTAAAGCACATGAAAAGCGGCAAAACGTTGACAATGATGCCCTTGGCCAAAAAGGGCGTATGCGTTTTTTCCTGAATATATTCAGGAAAAAACGCATACGCCCTTTTTGGCCAACCAAGCAACCTGGAAAGGCAAATCAGTGCTACAGAGAAGTCTCGCTTCCCATCGGTCAAAAGGGCCATGCTGAAAAAAGTGTCAAAACCAGAAATGCAGTACAGGCCATGGAGAAATGGGAGCCTTGCTACACTGATGGGCGGGATGTAAATTGCCAACAGCCACTCTGGAGAAGTGTACGGTGTGTCTTGAAACATCTAAAGAACACAGCTTAGAGAGCATAGGGCACTTCCACTCATGGGGGTATAAATTGGAAAAATGAAAAATCAGCAAGACACAAGCACCCCAAAGTTGAGGGCTGCTCTGTTGACAAGGACCTCCACTTCATTCCACCTTAAATATCCCAGGAAAGAGAAAAATGGATAAAGAAGTTGTGGTCCTTATGTACAATGGAATATCACTCAGCCATGAAATCAATGTCATAAGGTTAGTAGCAGCATGAGGAGTGGATTTAGGTACGACGATTCTAAGTGAAATAAGTCACACAGAAAAGGACACTTCTCATAAGGTATCACTGATAGAGGGAATGTAAAAACCGTTACACTTGAACTGAATTACAAAACAGAACAGAGTCACACATGCAGAAAACACACTATGGCTGCTTAACGGGAAAGGTGAGGTGGGGTGATACATAAAACAAGCGTTTCAAATTAGCTCAGATACCGTTCCATAAGCCCAATATGTAGTAGACAAGACCTACTCCTTGCTCAGAGAACTGGACTCAACACGCCCTATTCACCGCACAAGAATATATCTGCCTAGTAATAATCTTAAAACCTATGTATTGATATCTCTCTGTTAGTGTGTCAAGTGGGTGTAAAGCGGCATAAACACAGCAGTGAAAAGCAGCTAAACCCCATTATGAAAATAAATTACTTTGAAAAACCCATGAAACAACGACAGTGAAAGAGAGAGAAATTCTTACACAATGCGTTCAGGGGCTGTGATGCAACCTGGATTGACCATATCTAGACCCACAGCTGGATGAGACATAAGGGTGGACACTCTTGGGGCTGAGAGGTTTGGTGAGGTTGGGTGAGCAAACGCAGACCCTTTAAAGTAATACTGCATGGTACCCATCGCATGGGTCCCAAATCTCCAGCTTCAAGGGCATCTTCCTACATCGAAAACATGCATGAGAAACCCAGAAGATGGTACACCATGTGATGGGGAAAGGTTTCTAAAACGCACCTCATTTGTCATCTCCTTGTGCCCGTGTTCGCCATTCCAGCCGCTTTACTAGCAAGCTCCCTACTTGGAGCATCAGCACCTTTAACCTCCTGTTCCGTACAGGTTGCAATTTGTCCTGAGGATGAACGGGAAGACGGGGAACCAACGAGAGACTAGCTCTTGGTGTCGGGACAGGCACAGGTCACTCTATTTTCCCATCAGGAAGAAGAATTAAACACAGGCTCAGCCTGCCCCCCGGAACCAGAACAGGGCCTGAAGCCATCCTGCGCTTTTGCGGCCAGCTCCCAAAAAAGCGAGTTGTAAAATGGAGGTTCAGGGCACTGCAATTCACAAACCTGCAGAGTTATAAATGATAACTCTCGTCCACAAATATATTGAGGGAAGGCAAAGAAGAGGATTTGAAATCAAGGCAGAATTGCACGAAACAGATTTCAGGAGGTAGATACGAATCGCCTTTAAAGCACATGAAAAGCGGCAAAACGTTGACAATGATGCCCTTGGCCAAAAAGGGCGTATGCGTTTTTTCCTGAATATATTCAGGAAAAAACGCATACGCCCTTTTTGGCCAACCAAGCAACCTGGAAAGGCAAATCAGCGCTACAAAGAAGTCTCGCTTCCCATCGGTCAAAAGGGCCATGCTGAAAAAAGTGTCAAAACCTGAAATGCAGGACAGGCCATGGAGAAATGAGAGCCTTGCTACACTGATGGGCGGGATGTAAATTGCCAACAGCCACTCTGGAGAAGTGTACGGTGTGTCCTGAAACATCTGAAAAACACAGCTTAGAGAGCATAGGGCACTTCCACTCATGGGGGTATAAATTGGGAAAATGAAAAATCAGCAAGACACAAGCACCCCAAAGTTGAGGACTGCTCTGTTGACAAGGACCTCCACTTCATTCCACCTTAAATATCCAAGGAAAGAGAAAAATGGATAAAAAAGTTGTGGTCCTTATGTACAATGGAATATCACTCAGCCATGAAATCAATGTCATAAGGTTAGTAGCAGCATGATGAGTGGATTTAGGTACGACGATTCTAAGTGAAATAAGTCACACAGAAAAGGACACTTCTCATAAGGTATCACTTTTAGAGGGAATGTAAAAACCGTTACACTTGAACTGAATTACAAAACAGAACAGAGTCACACATGCAGAAAACAGACTATGGCTGCTTAACGGGAAAGGTGAGGTGGGGTGATACATAAAACAAGGGTATCAAATTAGCTCAGATACCATTCCATAAACCCAATATGTAGTAGACAAGACCTACTCCTTGCTCAGAGAACTGGACTCAACACGCCCTATTCACCGCACAAGAATATATCTGACTAGTAATAATCTTAAAACCTATGTATTGATATCTCTCTGTTAGTGTGTCAAGTGGGTGTAAAGCGGCATAAACACAGCCGTGAAAAGCAGCTAAACCCCATTATGAAAATAAATTACTTTGAAAAACCCATGAAACAACGACAGTGAAAGAGATAGAAATTCTTACACAATGAGTTCAGGGGCTGTGATGCAACCTGGATTGACCATATCTAGACCCACAGCTGGATGAGACATAAGGGTGGACACTCTTGGGGCTGAGAGGTTTGGTGAGGTTGGGTGAGCAAACGCAGACCCTTTAAAGTAATACGGCGTGGTACCCATCGCATGGGTCCCAAATCTCCAGGTTCAAGGGCATCTTCCTACATCGAAAACATGCATGAGAAACCCAGAAGATGGTACACCGTGTGATGGGGAAAGGTTTCTAAAACGCACCTCATTTGTCATCTCCTTGTGCCCGTGTTCGCCATTCCAGCCGCTTTACTAGCAAGCTCCCTACTTGGAGCATCAGCACCTTTAACCTCCTGTTCCGTACAGGTTGCAATTTGTCCTGAGGATGAACGGGAAGACGGGGAACCAACGAGAGACTAGCTCTTGGTGTCGGGACAGGCACAGGTCACTCTATTTTCCCATCAGGAAGAAGAATTAACCACAGGGTCAGCCTGCCCCCCGGAACCAGAACAGGGCCTGAAGCCATCCTGCGCTTTTGCGGCCAGCTCCCAAAAAAGCGAGTTGTAAAATGGAGGTTCAGGGCACTGCAATTCACAAACCTGCAGAGTTATAAATGATAACTTTCGTCCACAAATATATTGAGGGAAGGCAAAGAAGAGGATTTGAAATCAAGGCAGAATTGCACGAAACAGATTTCAGGAGGTAGATACGAATCGCCTTTAAAGCACATGAAAAGCGGCAAAACGTTGACAATGATGCCCTTGGCCAAAAAGGGCGTATGCGTTTTTTCCTGAATATATTCAGGAAAAAACGCATACGCCCTTTTTGGCCAACCAAGCAACCTGGAAAGGCAAATCAGTGCTACAGAGAAGTCTCGCTTCCCATCGGTCAAAAGGGCCATGCTGAAAAAAGTGTCAAAACCAGAAATGCAGTACAGGCCATGGAGAAATGGGAGCCTTGCTACACTGATGGGCGGGATGTAAATTGCCAACAGCCACTCTGGAGAAGTGTACGGTGTGTCCTGAAACATCTGAAAAACACATCTTAGAGAGCATAGGGCACTTCCACTCATGGGGGTATAAATTGGAAAAATGAAAAATCAGCAAGACACAAGCACCCCAAAGTTGAGGGCTGCTCTGTTGACAAGGACCTCCACTTCATTCCACCTTAAATATCCCAGGAAAGAGAAAAATGGATAAAGAAGTTGTGGTCCTTATGTACAATGGAATATCACTCAGCCATGAAATCAATGTCATAAGGTTAGTAGCAGCATGAGGAGTGGATTTAGGTACGACGATTCTAAGTGAAATAAGTCACACAGAAAAGGACACTTCTCATAAGGTATCACTTTTAGAGGGAATGTAAAAACCGTTACACTTGAACTGAATTACAAAACAGAACAGAGTCACACATGCAGAAAACAGACTATGGCTGCTTAACGGGAAAGGTGAGGTGGGGTGATACATAAAACAAGGGTATCAAATTAGCTCAGATACCATTCCATAAACCCAATATGTAGTAGACAAGACCTACTCCTTGCTCAGAGAACTGGACTCAACACGCCCTATTCACCGCACAAGAATATATCTGACTAGTAATAATCTTAAAACCTATGTATTGATATCTCTCTGTTAGTGTGTCAAGTGGGTGTAAAGCGGCATAAACACAGCAGTGAAAAGCAGCTAAACCCCATTATGAAAATAAATTACTTTGAAAAACCCATGAAACAACGACAGTGAAAGAGATAGAAATTCTTACACAATGAGTTCAGGGGCTGTGATGCAACCTGGATTGACCATATCTAGACCCACAGCTGGATGAGACATAAGGGTGGACACTCTTGGGGCTGAGAGGTTTGGTGAGGTTGGGTGAGCAAACGCAGACCCTTTAAAGTAATACGGCGTGGTACCCATCGCATGGGTCCCAAATCTCCAGGTTCAAGGGCATCTTCCTACATCGAAAACATGCATGAGAAACCCAGAAGATGGTACACCGTGTGATGGGGAAAGGTTTCTAAAACGCACCTCATTTCTCATCTCCTTGTGCCCGGGTTCGCCATTCCAGCCGCTTTACTAGCAAGCTCCCTACTTGGAGCATCAGCACCTTTAACCTCCTGTTCCGTACAGGTTGCAATTTGTCCTGAGGATGAACGGGAAGACGGGGAACCAACGAGAGACTAGCTCTTGGTGTCGGGACAGGCACAGGTCACTCTATTTTCCCATCAGGAAGAAGAATTAACCACAGGCTCATCCTGCCCCCCGGAACCAGAACAGGGCCTGAAGCCATCCTGCGCTTTTGCGGCCAGCTCCCAAAAAAGCGAGTTGTAAAATGGAGGTTCAGGGCACTGCAATTCACAAACCTGCAGAGTTATAAATGATAACTCTCGTCCACAAATATATTGAGGGAAGGCAAAGAAGAGGATTTGAAATCAAGGCAGAATTGCAGGAAACAGATTTCAGGAGCTAGATACGAATCGCCTTTAAAGCACATGAAAAGCGGCAAAACGTTGACAATGATGCCCTTGGCCAAAAAGGGCGTATGCGTTTTTTCCTGAATATATTCAGGAAAAAACGCATACGCCCTTTTTGGCCAACCAAGCAACCTGGAAAGGCAAATCAGCGCTACAGAGAAGTCTCGCTTCCCATCGGTCAAAAGGGCCATGCTGAAAAAAGTGTCAAAACCAGAAATGCAGGACAGGCCATGGAGAAATGGGAGCCTTGCTACACTGATGGGCGGGATGTAAATTGCCAACAGCCACTCTGGAGAAGTGTACGGTGTGTCCTGAAACATCTGAAAAACACAGCTTAGAGAGCATAGGGCACTTCCACTCATGGGGGTATAAATTGGGAAAATGAAAAATCAGCAAGACACAAGCACCCCAAAGTTTAGGGCTGCTCTGTTGACAAGGACCTCCACTTCATTCCACCTTAAATATCCAAGGAAAGAGAAAAATGGATAAAGAAGTTGTGGTCCTTATGTACAATGGAATATCACTCAGCCATGAAATCAATGTCATAATGTTAGTAGCAGCATGATGAGTGGATTTAGGTACGACGATTCTAACAGAAATAAGTCACACAGAAAAGGACACTTCTCATAAGGTATCACTTTTAGAGGGAATGTAAAAACCGCTACACTTGAACTGAATTACAAAACAGAACAGAGTCACACATGCAGAAAACAGACTATGGCTGCTTAACGGGAAAGGTGAGGTGGGGTGATACATAAAACAAGGGTATCAAATTAGCTCAGATACCGTTCCATAAACCCAATATGTAGTAGACAAGACCTACTCCTTGCTCAGAGAACTGTACTCAACACGCCCTATTCACCGCACAAGAATATATCTGACTAGTAATAATCTTAAAACCTATGTATTGATATCTCTCTGTTAGTGTGTCAAGTGGGTGTAAAGCGGCATAAACACAGCCGTGAAAAGCAGCTAAACCCCATTATGAAAATAAATTACTTTGAAAAACCCATGAAACAACGACAGTGAAAGAGATAGAAATTCTTACACAATGAGCTCAGGGGCTGTGATGCAACCTGGATTGACCATATCTAGACCCACAGCTGGATGAGACATAAGGGTGGACACTCTTGGGGCTGAGAGGTTTGGTGAGGTTGGGTGAGCAAACGCAGACCCTTAAAATAATACGGCGTGGTACCCATCGCATGGGTCCCAAATCTCCAGGTTCAAGGGCATCTTCCTACATCGAAAACATGCATGAGAAACCCAGAAGATGGTACACCGTGTGATGGGGAAAGGTTTCTAAAACGCACCTCATTTCTCATCTCCTTGTGCCCGGGTTCGCCATTCCAGCCGCTTTACTAGCAATCTCCCTACTTGGAGCATCAGCACCTTTAACCTCCTGTTCCGTACAGGTTGCAATTTGTCCTGAGGATGAACGGGAAGACGGGGAACCAACGAGAGACTAGCTCTTGGTGTCGGGACAGGCAGAGGTCACTCTATTTTCCCATCAGGAAGAAGAATTAACCACAGGCTCAGCCTGCCCCCCGGAACCAGAACAGGGCCTGAAGCCATCCTGCGCTTTTGCGGCCAGCTCCCAAAAAAGCGAGTTGTAAAATGGAGGTTCAGGGCACTGCAATTCACAAACCTGCAGAGTTATAAATGATAACTTTCGTCCACAAATATATTGAGGGAAGGCAAAGAAGAGGATTTGAAATCAAGGCAGAATTGCACGAAACAGATTTCAGGAGGTAGATACGAATCGCCTTTAAAGCACATGAAAAGCGGCAAAACGTTGACAATGATGCCCTTGGCCAAAAAGGGCGTATGCGTTTTTTCCTGAATATATTCAGGAAAAAACGCATACGCCCTTTTTGGCCAACCAAGCAACCTGGAAAGGCAAATCAGTGCTACAGAGAAGTCTCGCTTCCCATCGGTCAAAAGGGCCATGCTGAAAAAAGTGTCAAAACCAGAAATGCAGTACAGGCCATGGAGAAATGGGAGCCTTGCTACACTGATGGGCGGGATGTAAATTGCCAACAGCCACTCTGGAGAAGTGTACGGTGTGTCTTGAAACATCTAAAGAACACAGCTTAGAGAGCATAGGGCACTTCCACTCATGGGGGTATAAATTGGAAAAATGAAAAATCAGCAAGACACAAGCACCCCAAAGTTGAGGGCTGCTCTGTTGACAAGGACCTCCACTTCATTCCACCTTAAATATCCCAGGAAAGAGAAAAATGGATAAAGAAGTTGTGGTCCTTATGTACAATGGAATATCACTCAGCCATGAAATCAATGTCATAAGGTTAGTAGCAGCATGAGGAGTGGATTTAGGTACGACGATTCTAAGTGAAATAAGTCACACAGAAAAGGACACTTCTCATAAGGTATCACTGATAGAGGGAATGTAAAAACCGTTACACTTGAACTGAATTACAAAACAGAACAGAGTCACACATGCAGAAAACACACTATGGCTGCTTAACGGGAAAGGTGAGGTGGGGTGATACATAAAACAAGCGTTTCAAATTAGCTCAGATACCGTTCCATAAGCCCAATATGTAGTAGACAAGACCTACTCCTTGCTCAGAGAACTGGACTCAACACGCCCTATTCACCGCACAAGAATATATCTGACTAGTAATAATCTTAAAACCTATGTATTGATATCTCTCTGTTAGTGTGTCAAGTGGGTGTAAAGCGGCATAAACACAGCAGTGAAAAGCAGCTAAACCCCATTATGAAAATAAATTACTTTGAAAAACCCATGAAACAACGACAGTGAAAGAGAGAGAAATTCTTACACAATGCGTTCAGGGGCTGTGATGCAACCTGGATTGACCATATCTAGACCCACAGCTGGATGAGACATAAGGGTGGACACTCTTGGGGCTGAGAGGTTTGGTGAGGTTGGGTGAGCAAACGCAGACCCTTTAAAGTAATACTGCATGGTACCCATCGCATGGGTCCCAAATCTCCAGCTTCAAGGGCATCTTCCTACATCGAAAACATGCATGAGAAACCCAGAAGATGGTACACCATGTGATGGGGAAAGGTTTCTAAAACGCACCTCATTTGTCATCTCCTTGTGCCCGTGTTCGCCATTCCAGCCGCTTTACTAGCAAGCTCCCTACTTGGAGCATCAGCACCTTTAACCTCCTGTTCCGTACAGGTTGCAATTTGTCCTGAGGATGAACGGGAAGACGGGGAACCAACGAGAGACTAGCTCTTGGTGTCGGGACAGGCACAGGTCACTCTATTTTCCCATCAGGAAGAAGAATTAACCACAGGCTCAGCCTGCCCCCCGGAACCAGAACAGGGCCTGAAGCCATCCTGCGCTTTTGCGGCCAGCTCCCAAAAAAGCGAGTTGTAAAATGGAGGTTCAGGGCACTGCAATTCACAAACCTGCAGAGTTATAAATGATAACTCTCGTCCACAAATATATTGAGGGAAGGCAAAGAAGAGGATTTGAAATCAAGGCAGAATTGCACGAAACAGATTTCAGGAGGTAGATACGAATCGCCTTTAAAGCACATGAAAAGCGGCAAAACGTTGACAATGATGCCCTTGGCCAAAAAGGGCGTATGCGTTTTTTCCTGAATATATTCAGGAAAAAACGCATACGCCCTTTTTGGCCAACCAAGCAACCTGGAAAGGCAAATCAGGGCTACAAAGAAGACTCGCTACCCATCGGTCAAAAGGGCCATGCTGAAAAAAGTGTCAAAACAAGAAATGCAGTACAGGCCATGGAGAAATGGGAGCCTTGCTACACTGATGGGCGGGATGTAAATTGCCAACAGCCACTCTGGAGAAGTGTACGGTGTGTCCTGAAACATCTGAAAAACACATCTTAGAGAGCATAGGGCACTTCCACTCATGGGGGTATAAATTGGAAAAATGAAAAATCAGCAAGACACAAGCACCCCAAAGTTGAGGGCTGCTCTGTTGACAAGGACCTCCACTTCATTCCACCTTAAATATCCCAGGAAAGAGAAAAATGGATAAAGAAGTTGTGGTCCTTATGTACAATGGAATATCACTCAGCCATGAAATCAATGTCATAAGGTTAGTAGCAGCATGAGGAGTGGATTTAGGTACGACGATTCTAAGTGAAATAAGTCACACAGAAAAGGACACTTCTCATAAGTTATCACTGATAGAGGGAATGTAAAAACCGTTACACTTGAACTGAATTACAAAACAGAACAGAGTCACACATGCAGAAAACACACTATGGCTGCTTAACGGGAAAGGTGAGGTGGGGTGATACATAAAACAAGCGTTTCAAATTAGCTCAGATACCGTTCCATAAGCCCAATATGTAATAGACAAGACCTACTCCTTGCTCAGAGAACTGGACTCAACACGCCCTATTCACCGCACAAGAATATATCTGACTAGTAATAATCTTAAAACCTATGTATTGATATCTCTCTGTTAGTGTGTCAAGTGGGTGTAAAGCGGCATAAACACAGCAGTGAAAAGCAGCTAAACCCCATTATGAAAATAAATTACTTTGAAAAACCCATGAAACAACGACAGTGAAAGAGAGAGAAATTCTTACACAATGCGTTCAGGGGCTGTGATGCAACCTGGATTGACCATATCTAGACCCACAGCTGGATGAGACATAAGGGTGGACACTCTTGGGGCTGAGAGGTTTGGTGAGGTTGGGTGAGCAAACGCAGACCCTTTAAAGTAATACGGCGTGGTACCCATCGCATGGGTCCCAAATCTCCAGGTTCAAGGGCATCTTCCTACATCCAAAACATGCATGAGAAACCCAGAAGATGGTACACCGTGTGATGGGGAAAGGCTTCTAAAACGCACCTCATTTCTCATCTCCTTGTGCCCGGGTTCGCCATTCCAGCCGCTTTACTAGCAATCTCCCTACTTGGAGCATCAGCACCTTTAACCTCCTGTTCCGTACAGGTTGCAATTTGTCCTGAGGATGAACGGGAAGACGGGGAACCAACGAGAGACTAGCTCTTGGTGTCGGGACAGGCACAGGTCACTCTATTTTCCCATCAGGAAGAAGAATTAACCACAGGCTCAGCCTGCCCCCCGGAACCAGAACAGGGCCTGAAGCCATCCTGCGCTTTTGCGGCCAGCTCCCTAAAAAGCGAGTTGTAAAATGGAGGTTCAGGACACTGCAATTCACAAACCTGCAGAGTTATAAATGATAACTCTCGTCCACAAATATATTGAGGGAAGGCAAAGAAGAGGATTTGAAATCAAGGCAGAATTGCACGAAACAGATTTCAGGAGGTAGATACGAATCGCCTTTAAAGCACATGAAAAGCGGCAAAACGTTGACAATGATGCCCTTGGCCAAAAAGGGCGTATGCGTTTTTTCCTGAATATATTCAGGAAAAAACGCATACGCCCTTTTTGGCCAACCAAGCAACCTGGAAAGGCAAATCAGCGCTACAGAGAAGTCTCGCTTCCCATCGGTCAAAAGGGCCATGCTGAAAAAAGTGTCAAAACCAGAAATGCAGTACAGGCCATGGAGAAATGGGAGCCTTGCTACACTGATGGGCGGGATGTAAATTGCCAACAGCCACTCTGGAGAAGTGTACGGTGTGTCCTGAAACATCTGAAAAACACATCTTAGAGAGCATAGGGCACTTCCACTCATGGGGGTATAAATTGGGAAAATGAAAAATCAGCAAGACACAAGCACCCCAAAGTTGAGGGCTGCTCTGTTGACAAGGACCTCCACTTCATTCCACCTTAAATATCCCAGGAAAGAGAAAAATGGATAAAGAAGTTGTGGTCCTTATGTACAATGGAATATCACTCAGCCATGAAATCAATGTCATAAGGTTAGTAGCAGCATGATGAGTGGATTTAGGTACGACGATTCTAACTGAAATAAGTCACACAGAAAAGGACACTTCTCATAAGGTATCACTGATAGAGGGAATGTAAAAACCGTTACACTTGAACTGAATTACAAAACAGAACAGAGTCACACATGCAGAAAACACACTATGGCTGCTTAACGGGAAAGGTGAGGTGGGGTGATACATAAAACAAGGGTTTCAAATTAGCTCAGATACCGTTCCATAAACCCAATATGTAATAGACAAGACCTACTCCTTGCTCAGAGAACTGGACTCAACACGCCCTATTCACCGCACAAGAATATATCTGACTAGTAATAATCTTAAAACCTATGTATTGATATCTCTCTGTTAGTGTGTCAAGTGGGTGTAAAGCGGCATAAACACAGCAGTGAAAAGCAGCTAAACCCCATTATGAAAATAAATTACTTTGAAAAACCCATGAAACAACGACAGTGAAAGAGATAGAAATTCTTACACAATGAGTTCAGGGGCTGTGATGCAACCTGGATTGACCATATCTAGACCCACAGCTGGATGAGACATAAGGGTGGACACTCTTGGGGCTGAGAGGTTTGGTGAGGTTGGGTGAGCAAACGCAGACCCTTTAAAGTAATACGGCGTGGTACCCATCGCATGGGTCCCAAATCTCCAGGTTCAAGGGCATCTTCCTACATCGAAAACATGCATGAGAAACCCAGAAGATGGTACACCGTGTGATGGGGAAAGGTTTCTAAAACGCACCTCATTTCTCATCTCCTTGTGCCCGGGTTCGCCATTCCAGCCGCTTTACTAGCAATCTCCCTACTTGGAGCATCAGCACCTTTAACCTCCTGTTCCGTACAGGTTGCAATTTGTCCTGAGGATGAACGGGAAGACGGGGAACCAACGAGAGACTAGCTCTTGGTGTCGGGACAGGCAGAGGTCACTCTATTTTCCCATCAGGAAGAAGAATTAACCACAGGCTCAGCCTGCCCCCCGGAACCAGAACAGGGCCTGAAGCCATCCTGCGCTTTTGCGGCCAGCTCCCAAAAAAGCGAGTTGTAAAATGGAGGTTCAGGGCACTGCAATTCACAAACCTGCAGAGTTATAAATGATAACTTTCGTCCACAAATATATTGAGGGAAGGCAAAGAAGAGGATTTGAAATCAAGGCAGAATTGCACGAAACAGATTTCAGGAGGTAGATACGAATCGCCTTTAAAGCACATGAAAAGCGGCAAAACGTTGACAATGATGCCCTTGGCCAAAAAGGGCGTATGCGTTTTTTCCTGAATATATTCAGGAAAAAACGCATACGCCCTTTTTGGCCAACCAAGCAACCTGGAAAGGCAAATCAGTGCTACAGAGAAGTCTCGCTTCCCATCGGTCAAAAGGGCCATGCTGAAAAAAGTGTCAAAACCAGAAATGCAGTACAGGCCATGGAGAAATGGGAGCCTTGCTACACTGATGGGCGGGATGTAAATTGCCAACAGCCACTCTGGAGAAGTGTACGGTGTGTCCTGAAACATCTGAAAAACACATCTTAGAGAGCATAGGGCACTTCCACTCATGGGGGTATAAATTGGAAAAATGAAAAATCAGCAAGACACAAGCACCCCAAAGTTGAGGGCTGCTCTGTTGACAAGGACCTCCACTTCATTCCACCTTAAATATCCCAGGAAAGAGAAAAATGGATAAAGAAGTTGTGGTCCTTATGTACAATGGAATATCACTCAGCCATGAAATCAATGTCATAAGGTTAGTAGCAGCATGAGGAGTGGATTTAGGTACGACGATTCTAAGTGAAATAAGTCACACAGAAAAGGACACTTCTCATAAGTTATCACTGATAGAGGGAATGTAAAAACCGTTACACTTGAACTGAATTACAAAACAGAACAGAGTCACACATGCAGAAAACACACTATGGCTGCTTAACGGGAAAGGTGAGGTGGGGTGATACATAAAACAAGCGTTTCAAATTAGCTCAGATACCGTTCCATAAGCCCAATATGTAATAGACAAGACCTACTCCTTGCTCAGAGAACTGGACTCAACACGCCCTATTCACCGCACAAGAATATATCTGACTAGTAATAATCTTAAAACCTATGTATTGATATCTCTCTGTTAGTGTGTCAAGTGGGTGTAAAGCGGCATAAACACAGCAGTGAAAAGCAGCTAAACCCCATTATGAAAATAAATTACTTTGAAAAACCCATGAAACAACGACAGTGAAAGAGAGAGAAATTCTTACACAATGCGTTCAGGGGCTGTGATGCAACCTGGATTGACCATATCTAGACCCACAGCTGGATGAGACATAAGGGTGGACACTCTTGGGGCTGAGAGGTTTGGTGAGGTTGGGTGAGCAAACGCAGACCCTTTAAAGTAATACTGCATGGTACCCATCGCATGGGTCCCAAATCTCCAGCTTCAAGGGCATCTTCCTACATCGAAAACATGCATGAGAAACCCAGAAGATGGTACACCGTGTGATGGGGAAAGGTTTCTAAAACGCACCTCATTTCTCATCTCCTTGTGCCCGTGTTCGCCATTCCAGCCGCTTTACTAGCAAGCTCCCTACTTGGAGCATCAGCACCTTTAACCTCCTGTTCCGTACAGGTTGCAATTTGTCCTGAGGATGAACGGGAAGACGGGGAACCAACGAGAGACTAGCTCTTGGTGTCGGGACAGGCACAGGTCACTCTATTTTCCCATCAGGAAGAAGAATTAAACACAGGCTCAGCCTGCCCCCCGGAACCAGAACAGGGCCTGAAGCCATCCTGCGCTTTTGCGGCCAGCTCCCAAAAAAGCGAGTTGTAAAATGGAGGTTCAGGGCACTGCAATTCACAAACCTGCAGAGTTATAAATGATAACTCTCGTCCACAAATATATTGAGGGAAGGCAAAGAAGAGGATTTGAAATCAAGGCAGAATTGCACGAAACAGATTTCAGGAGGTAGATACGAATCGCCTTTAAAGCACATGAAAAGCGGCAAAACGTTGACAATGATGCCCTTGGCCAAAAAGGGCGTATGCGTTTTTTCCTGAATATATTCAGGAAAAAACGCATACGCCCTTTTTGGCCAACCAAGCAACCTGGAAAGGCAAATCAGCGCTACAGAGAAGTCTCGCTTCCCATCGGTCAAAAGGGCCATGCTGAAAAAAGTGTCAAAACCAGAAATGCAGTACAGGCCATGGAGAAATGGGAGCCTTGCTACACTGATGGGCGGGATGTAAATTGCCAACAGCCACTCTGGAGAAGTGTACGGTGTGTCCTGAAACATCTGAAAAACACATCTTAGAGAGCATAGGGCACTTCCACTCATGGGGGTATAAATTGGGAAAATGAAAAATCAGCAAGACACAAGCACCCCAAAGTTGAGGGCTGCTCTGTTGACAAGGACCTCCACTTCATTCCACCTTAAATATCCCAGGAAAGAGAAAAATGGATAAAGAAGTTGTGGTCCTTATGTACAATGGAATATCACTCAGCCATGAAATCAATGTCATAAGGTTAGTAGCAGCATGATGAGTGGATTTAGGTACGACGATTCTAACTGAAATAAGTCACACAGAAAAGGACACTTCTCATAAGGTATCACTGATAGAGGGAATGTAAAAACCGTTACACTTGAACTGAATTACAAAACAGAACAGAGTCACACATGCAGAAAACACACTATGGCTGCTTAACGGGAAAGGTGAGGTGGGGTGATACATAAAACAAGGGTTTCAAATTAGCTCAGATACCGTTCCATAAACCCAATATGTAATAGACAAGACCTACTCCTTGCTCAGAGAACTGGACTCAACACGCCCTATTCACCGCACAAGAATATATCTGACTAGTAATAATCTTAAAACCTATGTATTGATATCTCTCTGTTAGTGTGTCAAGTGGGTGTAAAGCGGCATAAACACAGCAGTGAAAAGCAGCTAAACCCCATTATGAAAATAAATTACTTTGAAAAACCCATGAAACAACGACAGTGAAAGAGATAGAAATTCTTACACAATGAGTTCAGGGGCTGTGATGCAACCTGGATTGACCATATCTAGACCCACAGCTGGATGAGACATAAGGGTGGACACTCTTGGGGCTGAGAGGTTTGGTGAGGTTGGGTGAGCAAACGCAGACCCTTTAAAGTAATACGGCGTGGTACCCATCGCATGGGTCCCAAATCTCCAGGTTCAAGGGCATCTTCCTACATCGAAAACATGCATGAGAAACCCAGAAGATGGTACACCGTGTGATGGGGAAAGGTTTCTAAAACGCACCTCATTTCTCATCTCCTTGTGCCCGGGTTCGCCATTCCAGCCGCTTTACTAGCAATCTCCCTACTTGGAGCATCAGCACCTTTAACCTCCTGTTCCGTACAGGTTGCAATTTGTCCTGAGGATGAACGGGAAGACGGGGAACCAACGAGAGACTAGCTCTTGGTGTCGGGACAGGCAGAGGTCACTCTATTTTCCCATCAGGAAGAAGAATTAACCACAGGCTCAGCCTGCCCCCCGGAACCAGAACAGTGCCTGAAGCCATCCTGCGCTTTTGCGGCCAGCTCCCAAAAAAGCGAGTTGTAAAATGGAGGTTCAGGGCACTGCAATTCACAAACCTGCAGAGTTATAAATGATAACTTTCGTCCACAAATATATTGAGGGAAGGCAAAGAAGAGGATTTGAAATCAAGGCAGAATTGCACGAAACAGATTTCAGGAGGTAGATACGAATCGCCTTTAAAGCACATGAAAAGCGGCAAAACGTTGACAATGATGCCCTTGGCCAAAAAGGGCGTATGCGTTTTTTCCTGAATATATTCAGGAAAAAACGCATACGCCCTTTTTGGCCAACCAAGCAACCTGGAAAGGCAAATCAGTGCTACAGAGAAGTCTCGCTTCCCATCGGTCAAAAGGGCCATGCTGAAAAAAGTGTCAAAACCAGAAATGCAGTACAGGCCATGGAGAAATGGGAGCCTTGCTACACTGATGGGCGGGATGTAAATTGCCAACAGCCACTCTGGAGAAGTGTACGGTGTGTCCTGAAACATCTGAAAAACACATCTTAGAGAGCATAGGGCACTTCCACTCATGGGGGTATAAATTGGAAAAATGAAAAATCAGCAAGACACAAGCACCCCAAAGTTGAGGGCTGCTCTGTTGACAAGGACCTCCACTTCATTCCACCTTAAATATCCCAGGAAAGAGAAAAATGGATAAAGAAGTTGTGGTCCTTATGTACAATGGAATATCACTCAGCCATGAAATCAATGTCATAAGGTTAGTAGCAGCATGAGGAGTGGATTTAGGTACGACGATTCTAAGTGAAATAAGTCACACAGAAAAGGACACTTCTCATAAGTTATCACTGATAGAGGGAATGTAAAAACCGTTACACTTGAACTGAATTACAAAACAGAACAGAGTCACACATGCAGAAAACACACTATGGCTGCTTAACGGGAAAGGTGAGGTGGGGTGATACATAAAACAAGCGTTTCAAATTAGCTCAGATACCGTTCCATAAGCCCAATATGTAATAGACAAGACCTACTCCTTGCTCAGAGAACTGGACTCAACACGCCCTATTCACCGCACAAGAATATATCTGACTAGTAATAATCTTAAAACCTATGTATTGATATCTCTCTGTTAGTGTGTCAAGTGGGTGTAAAGCGGCATAAACACAGCAGTGAAAAGCAGCTAAACCCCATTATGAAAATAAATTACTTTGAAAAACCCATGAAACAACGACAGTGAAAGAGAGAGAAATTCTTACACAATGCGTTCAGGGGCTGTGATGCAACCTGGATTGACCATATCTAGACCCACAGCTGGATGAGACATAAGGGTGGACACTCTTGGGGCTGAGAGGTTTGGTGAGGTTGGGTGAGCAAACGCAGACCCTTTAAAGTAATACGGCGTGGTACCCATCGCATGGGTCCCAAATCTCCAGGTTCAAGGGCATCTTCCTACATCCAAAACATGCATGAGAAACCCAGAAGATGGTACACCGTGTGATGGGGAAAGGCTTCTAAAACGCACCTCATTTCTCATCTCCTTGTGCCCGGGTTCGCCATTCCAGCCGCTTTACTAGCAAGCTCCCTACTTGGAGCATCAGCACCTTTAACCTCCTGTTCCGTACAGGTTGCAATTTGTCCTGAGGATGAACGGGAAGACGGGGAACCAACGAGAGACTAGCTCTTGGTGTCGGGACAGGCACAGGTCACTCTATTTTCCCATCAGGAAGAAGAATTAACCACAGGCTCAGCCTGCCCCCCGGAACCAGAACAGGGCCTGAAGCCATCCTGCGCTTTTGCGGCCAGCTCCCTAAAAAGCGAGTTGTAAAATGGAGGTTCAGGACACTGCAATTCACAAACCTGCAGAGTTATAAATGATAACTCTCGTCCACAAATATATTGAGGGAAGGCAAAGAAGAGGATTTGAAATCAAGGCAGAATTGCACGAAACAGATTTCAGGAGGTAGATACGAATCGCCTTTAAAGCACATGAAAAGCGGCAAAACGTTGACAATGATGCCCTTGGCCAAAAAGGGCGTATGCGTTTTTTCCTGAATATATTCAGGAAAAAACGCATACGCCCTTTTTGGCCAACCAAGCAACCTGGAAAGGCAAATCAGCACTACAGAGAAGTCTCGCTTCCCATCGGTCAAAAGGGCCATGCTGAAAAAAGTGTCAAAACCAGAAATGCAGTACAGGCCATGGAGAAATGGGAGCCTTGCTACACTGATGGGCGGGATGTAAATTGCCAACAGCCACTCTGGAGAAGTGTACGGTGTGTCCTGAAACATCTGAAAAACACATCTTAGAGAGCATAGGGCACTTCCACTCATGGGGGTATAAATTGGGAAAATGAAAAATCAGCAAGACACAAGCACCCCAAAGTTGAGGGCTGCTCTGTTGACAAGGACCTCCACTTCATTCCACCTTAAATATCCCAGGAAAGAGAAAAATGGATAAAGAAGTTGTGGTCCTTATGTACAATGGAATATCACTCAGCCATGAAATCAATGTCATAAGGTTAGTAGCAGCATGATGAGTGGATTTAGGTACGACGATTCTAACTGAAATAAGTCACACAGAAAAGGACACTTCTCATAAGGTATCACTGATAGAGGGAATGTAAAAACCGTTACACTTGAACTGAATTACAAAACAGAACAGAGTCACACATGCAGAAAACACACTATGGCTGCTTAACGGGAAAGGTGAGGTGGGGTGATACATAAAACAAGGGTTTCAAATTAGCTCAGATACCGTTCCATAAACCCAATATGTAATAGACAAGACCTACTCCTTGCTCAGAGAACTGGACTCAACACGCCCTATTCACCGCACAAGAATATATCTGACTAGTAATAATCTTAAAACCTATGTATTGATATCTCTCTGTTAGTGTGTCAAGTGGGTGTAAAGCGGCATAAACACAGCCGTGAAAAGCAGCTAAACCCCATTATGAAAATAAATTACTTTGAAAAACCCATGAAACAACGACAGTGAAAGAGATAGAAATTCTTACACAATGAGCTCAGGGGCTGTGATGCAACCTGGATTGACCATATCTAGACCCACAGCTGGATGAGACATAAGGGTGGACACTCTTGGGGCTGAGAGGTTTGGTGAGGTTGGGTGAGCAAACGCAGACCCTTTAAAGTAATACTGCATGGTACCCATCGCATGGGTCCCAAATCTCCAGCTTCAAGGGCATCTTCCTACATCGAAAACATGCATGAGAAACCCAGAAGATGGTACACCATGTGATGGGGAAAGGTTTCTAAAACGCACCTCATTTGTCATCTCCTTGTGCCCGTGTTCGCCATTCCAGCCGCTTTACTAGCAAGCTCCCTACTTGGAGCATCAGCACCTTTAACCTCCTGTTCCGTACAGGTTGCAATTTGTCCTGAGGATGAACGGGAAGACGGGGAACCAACGAGAGACTAGCTCTTGGTGTCGGGACAGGCACAGGTCACTCTATTTTCCCATCAGGAAGAAGAATTAAACACAGGCTCAGCCTGCCCCCCGGAACCAGAACAGGGCCTGAAGCCATCCTGCGCTTTTGCGGCCAGCTCCCAAAAAAGCGAGTTGTAAAATGGAGGTTCAGGGCACTGCAATTCACAAACCTGCAGAGTTATAAATGATAACTCTCGTCCACAAATATATTGAGGGAAGGCAAAGAAGAGGATTTGAAATCAAGGCAGAATTGCACGAAACAGATTTCAGGAGGTAGATACGAATCGCCTTTAAAGCACATGAAAAGCGGCAAAACGTTGACAATGATGCCCTTGGCCAAAAAGGGCGTATGCGTTTTTTCCTGAATATATTCAGGAAAAAACGCATACGCCCTTTTTGGCCAACCAAGCAACCTGGAAAGGCAAATCAGCGCTACAAAGAAGTCTCGCTTCCCATCGGTCAAAAGGGCCATGCTGAAAAAAGTGTCAAAACCTGAAATGCAGGACAGGCCATGGAGAAATGAGAGCCTTGCTACACTGATGGGCGGGATGTAAATTGCCAACAGCCACTCTGGAGAAGTGTACGGTGTGTCCTGAAACATCTGAAAAACACAGCTTAGAGAGCATAGGGCACTTCCACTCATGGGGGTATAAATTGGGAAAATGAAAAATCAGCAAGACACAAGCACCCCAAAGTTGAGGACTGCTCTGTTGACAAGGACCTCCACTTCATTCCACCTTAAATATCCAAGGAAAGAGAAAAATGGATAAAAAAGTTGTGGTCCTTATGTACAATGGAATATCACTCAGCCATGAAATCAATGTCATAAGGTTAGTAGCAGCATGATGAGTGGATTTAGGTACGACGATTCTAAGTGAAATAAGTCACACAGAAAAGGACACTTCTCATAAGGTATCACTTTTAGAGGGAATGTAAAAACCGTTACACTTGAACTGAATTACAAAACAGAACAGAGTCACACATGCAGAAAACAGACTATGGCTGCTTAACGGGAAAGGTGAGGTGGGGTGATACATAAAACAAGGGTATCAAATTAGCTCAGATACCATTCCATAAACCCAATATGTAGTAGACAAGACCTACTCCTTGCTCAGAGAACTGGACTCAACACGCCCTATTCACCGCACAAGAATATATCTGACTAGTAATAATCTTAAAACCTATGTATTGATATCTCTCTGTTAGTGTGTCAAGTGGGTGTAAAGCGGCATAAACACAGCCGTGAAAAGCAGCTAAACCCCATTATGAAAATAAATTACTTTGAAAAACCCATGAAACAACGACAGTGAAAGAGATAGAAATTCTTACACAATGAGTTCAGGGGCTGTGATGCAACCTGGATTGACCATATCTAGACCCACAGCTGGATGAGACATAAGGGTGGACACTCTTGGGGCTGAGAGGTTTGGTGAGGTTGGGTGAGCAAACGCAGACCCTTTAAAGTAATACGGCGTGGTACCCATCGCATGGGTCCCAAATCTCCAGGTTCAAGGGCATCTTCCTACATCGAAAACATGCATGAGAAACCCAGAAGATGGTACACCGTGTGATGGGGAAAGGTTTCTAAAACGCACCTCATTTGTCATCTCCTTGTGCCCGTGTTCGCCATTCCAGCCGCTTTACTAGCAAGCTCCCTACTTGGAGCATCAGCACCTTTAACCTCCTGTTCCGTACAGGTTGCAATTTGTCCTGAGGATGAACGGGAAGACGGGGAACCAACGAGAGACTAGCTCTTGGTGTCGGGACAGGCACAGGTCACTCTATTTTCCCATCAGGAAGAAGAATTAACCACAGGGTCAGCCTGCCCCCCGGAACCAGAACAGGGCCTGAAGCCATCCTGCGCTTTTGCGGCCAGCTCCCAAAAAAGCGAGTTGTAAAATGGAGGTTCAGGGCACTGCAATTCACAAACCTGCAGAGTTATAAATGATAACTTTCGTCCACAAATATATTGAGGGAAGGCAAAGAAGAGGATTTGAAATCAAGGCAGAATTGCACGAAACAGATTTCAGGAGGTAGATACGAATCGCCTTTAAAGCACATGAAAAGCGGCAAAACGTTGACAATGATGCCCTTGGCCAAAAAGGGCGTATGCGTTTTTTCCTGAATATATTCAGGAAAAAACGCATACGCCCTTTTTGGCCAACCAAGCAACCTGGAAAGGCAAATCAGTGCTACAGAGAAGTCTCGCTTCCCATCGGTCAAAAGGGCCATGCTGAAAAAAGTGTCAAAACCAGAAATGCAGTACAGGCCATGGAGAAATGGGAGCCTTGCTACACTGATGGGCGGGATGTAAATTGCCAACAGCCACTCTGGAGAAGTGTACGGTGTGTCCTGAAACATCTGAAAAACACATCTTAGAGAGCATAGGGCACTTCCACTCATGGGGGTATAAATTGGAAAAATGAAAAATCAGCAAGACACAAGCACCCCAAAGTTGAGGGCTGCTCTGTTGACAAGGACCTCCACTTCATTCCACCTTAAATATCCCAGGAAAGAGAAAAATGGATAAAGAAGTTGTGGTCCTTATGTACAATGGAATATCACTCAGCCATGAAATCAATGTCATAAGGTTAGTAGCAGCATGAGGAGTGGATTTAGGTACGACGATTCTAAGTGAAATAAGTCACACAGAAAAGGACACTTCTCATAAGGTATCACTTTTAGAGGGAATGTAAAAACCGTTACACTTGAACTGAATTACAAAACAGAACAGAGTCACACATGCAGAAAACAGACTATGGCTGCTTAACGGGAAAGGTGAGGTGGGGTGATACATAAAACAAGGGTATCAAATTAGCTCAGATACCATTCCATAAACCCAATATGTAGTAGACAAGACCTACTCCTTGCTCAGAGAACTGGACTCAACACGCCCTATTCACCGCACAAGAATATATCTGACTAGTAATAATCTTAAAACCTATGTATTGATATCTCTCTGTTAGTGTGTCAAGTGGGTGTAAAGCGGCATAAACACAGCCGTGAAAAGCAGCTAAACCCCATTATGAAAATAAATTACTTTGAAAAACCCATGAAACAACGACAGTGAAAGAGATAGAAATTCTTACACAATGAGTTCAGGGGCTGAGATGCAACCTGGATTGACCATATCTAGACCCACAGCTGGATGAGACATAAGGGTGGACACTCTTGGGGCTGAGAGGTTTGGTGAGGTTGGGTGAGCAAACGCAGACCCTTTAAAGTAATACGGCGTGGTACCCATCGCATGGGTCCCAAATCTCCAGGTTCAAGGGCATCTTCCTACATCGAAAACATGCATGAGAAACCCAGAAGATGGTACACCGTGTGATGGGGAAAGGTTTCTAAAACGCACCTCATTTCTCATCTCCTTGTGCCCGGGTTCGCCATTCCAGCCGCTTTACTAGCAAGCTCCCTACTTGGAGCATCAGCACCTTTAACCTCCTGTTCCGTACAGGTTGCAATTTGTCCTGAGGATGAACGGGAAGACGGGGAACCAACGAGAGACTAGCTCTTGGTGTCGGGACAGGCACAGGTCACTCTATTTTCCCATCAGGAAGAAGAATTAACCACAGGCTCATCCTGCCCCCCGGAACCAGAACAGGGCCTGAAGCCATCCTGCGCTTTTGCGGCCAGCTCCCAAAAAAGCGAGTTGTAAAATGGAGGTTCAGGGCACTGCAATTCACAAACCTGCAGAGTTATAAATGATAACTCTCGTCCACAAATATATTGAGGGAAGGCAAAGAAGAGGATTTGAAATCAAGGCAGAATTGCAGGAAACAGATTTCAGGAGCTAGATACGAATCGCCTTTAAAGCACATGAAAAGCGGCAAAACGTTGACAATGATGCCCTTGGCCAAAAAGGGTGTATGCGTTTTTTCCTGAATATATTCAGGAAAAAACGCATACGCCCTTTTTGGCCAACCAAGCAACCTGGAAAGGCAAATCAGCGCTACAGAGAAGTCTCGCTTCCCATCGGTCAAAAGGGCCATGCTGAAAAAAGTGTCAAAACCAGAAATGCAGGACAGGCCATGGAGAAATGGGAGCCTTGCTACACTGATGGGCGGGATGTAAATTGCCAACAGCCACTCTGGAGAAGTGTACGGTGTGTCCTGAAACATCTGAAAAACACAGCTTAGAGAGCATAGGGCACTTCCACTCATGGGGGTATAAATTGGGAAAATGAAAAATCAGCAAGACACAAGCACCCCAAAGTTTAGGGCTGCTCTGTTGACAAGGACCTCCACTTCATTCCACCTTAAATATCCAAGGAAAGAGAAAAATGGATAAAGAAGTTGTGGTCCTTATGTACAATGGAATATCACTCAGCCATGAAATCAATGTCATAATGTTAGTAGCAGCATGATGAGTGGATTTAGGTACGACGATTCTAACAGAAATAAGTCACACAGAAAAGGACACTTCTCATAAGGTATCACTTTTAGAGGGAATGTAAAAACCGCTACACTTGAACTGAATTACAAAACAGAACAGAGTCACACATGCAGAAAACAGACTATGGCTGCTTAACGGGAAAGGTGAGGTGGGGTGATACATAAAACAAGGGTATCAAATTAGCTCAGATACCGTTCCATAAACCCAATATGTAGTAGACAAGACCTACTCCTTGCTCAGAGAACTGTACTCAACACGCCCTATTCACCGCACAAGAATATATCTGACTAGTAATAATCTTAAAACCTATGTATTGATATCTCTCTGTTAGTGTGTCAAGTGGGTGTAAAGCGGCATAAACACAGCCGTGAAAAGCAGCTAAACCCCATTATGAAAATAAATTACTTTGAAAAACCCATGAAACAACGACAGTGAAAGAGATAGAAATTCTTACACAATGAGCTCAGGGGCTGTGATGCAACCTGGATTGACCATATCTAGACCCACAGCTGGATGAGACATAAGGGTGGACACTCTTGGGGCTGAGAGGTTTGGTGAGGTTGGGTGAGCAAACGCAGACCCTTAAAATAATACGGCGTGGTACCCATCGCATGGGTCCCAAATCTCCAGGTTCAAGGGCATCTTCCTACATCGAAAACATGCATGAGAAACCCAGAAGATGGTACACCGTGTGATGGGGAAAGGTTTCTAAAACGCACCTCATTTCTCATCTCCTTGTGCCCGGGTTCGCCATTCCAGCCGCTTTACTAGCAATCTCCCTACTTGGAGCATCAGCACCTTTAACCTCCTGTTCCGTACAGGTTGCAATTTGTCCTGAGGATGAACGGGAAGACGGGGAACCAACGAGAGACTAGCTCTTGGTGTCGGGACAGGCAGAGGTCACTCTATTTTCCCATCAGGAAGAAGAATTAACCACAGGCTCAGCCTGCCCCCCGGAACCAGAACAGGGCCTGAAGCCATCCTGCGCTTTTGCGGCCAGCTCCCAAAAAAGCGAGTTGTAAAATGGAGGTTCAGGGCACTGCAATTCACAAACCTGCAGAGTTATAAATGATAACTTTCGTCCACAAATATATTGAGGGAAGGCAAAGAAGAGGATTTGAAATCAAGGCAGAATTGCACGAAACAGATTTCAGGAGGTAGATACGAATCGCCTTTAAAGCACATGAAAAGCGGCAAAACGTTGACAATGATGCCCTTGGCCAAAAAGGGCGTATGCGTTTTTTCCTGAATATATTCAGGAAAAAACGCATACGCCCTTTTTGGCCAACCAAGCAACCTGGAAAGGCAAATCAGTGCTACAGAGAAGTCTCGCTTCCCATCGGTCAAAAGGGCCATGCTGAAAAAAGTGTCAAAACCAGAAATGCAGTACAGGCCATGGAGAAATGGGAGCCTTGCTACACTGATGGGCGGGATGTAAATTGCCAACAGCCACTCTGGAGAAGTGTACGGTGTGTCTTGAAACATCTAAAGAACACAGCTTAGAGAGCATAGGGCACTTCCACTCATGGGGGTATAAATTGGAAAAATGAAAAATCAGCAAGACACAAGCACCCCAAAGTTGAGGGCTGCTCTGTTGACAAGGACCTCCACTTCATTCCACCTTAAATATCCCAGGAAAGAGAAAAATGGATAAAGAAGTTGTGGTCCTTATGTACAATGGAATATCACTCAGCCATGAAATCAATGTCATAAGGTTAGTAGCAGCATGAGGAGTGGATTTAGGTACGACGATTCTAAGTGAAATAAGTCACACAGAAAAGGACACTTCTCATAAGGTATCACTGATAGAGGGAATGTAAAAACCGTTACACTTGAACTGAATTACAAAACAGAACAGAGTCACACATGCAGAAAACACACTATGGCTGCTTAACGGGAAAGGTGAGGTGGGGTGATACATAAAACAAGCGTTTCAAATTAGCTCAGATACCGTTCCATAAGCCCAATATGTAGTAGACAAGACCTACTCCTTGCTCAGAGAACTGGACTCAACACGCCCTATTCACCGCACAAGAATATATCTGACTAGTAATAATCTTAAAACCTATGTATTGATATCTCTCTGTTAGTGTGTCAAGTGGGTGTAAAGCGGCATAAACACAGCAGTGAAAAGCAGCTAAACCCCATTATGAAAATAAATTACTTTGAAAAACCCATGAAACAACGACAGTGAAAGAGAGAGAAATTCTTACACAATGCGTTCAGGGGCTGTGATGCAACCTGGATTGACCATATCTAGACCCACAGCTGGATGAGACATAAGGGTGGACACTCTTGGGGCTGAGAGGTTTGGTGAGGTTGGGTGAGCAAACGCAGACCCTTTAAAGTAATACTGCATGGTACCCATCGCATGGGTCCCAAATCTCCAGCTTCAAGGGCATCTTCCTACATCGAAAACATGCATGAGAAACCCAGAAGATGGTACACCATGTGATGGGGAAAGGTTTCTAAAACGCACCTCATTTGTCATCTCCTTGTGCCCGTGTTCGCCATTCCAGCCGCTTTACTAGCAAGCTCCCTACTTGGAGCATCAGCACCTTTAACCTCCTGTTCCGTACAGGTTGCAATTTGTCCTGAGGATGAACGGGAAGACGGGGAACCAACGAGAGACTAGCTCTTGGTGTCGGGACAGGCACAGGTCACTCTATTTTCCCATCAGGAAGAAGAATTAACCACAGGCTCAGCCTGCCCCCCGGAACCAGAACAGGGCCTGAAGCCATCCTGCGCTTTTGCGGCCAGCTCCCAAAAAAGCGAGTTGTAAAATGGAGGTTCAGGGCACTGCAATTCACAAACCTGCAGAGTTATAAATGATAACTCTCGTCCACAAATATATTGAGGGAAGGCAAAGAAGAGGATTTGAAATCAAGGCAGAATTGCACGAAACAGATTTCAGGAGGTAGATACGAATCGCCTTTAAAGCACATGAAAAGCGGCAAAACGTTGACAATGATGCCCTTGGCCAAAAAGGGCGTATGCGTTTTTTCCTGAATATATTCAGGAAAAAACGCATACGCCCTTTTTGGCCAACCAAGCAACCTGGAAAGGCAAATCAGGGCTACAAAGAAGACTCGCTACCCATCGGTCAAAAGGGCCATGCTGAAAAAAGTGTCAAAACAAGAAATGCAGTACAGGCCATGGAGAAATGGGAGCCTTGCTACACTGATGGGCGGGATGTAAATTGCCAACAGCCACTCTGGAGAAGTGTACGGTGTGTCCTGAAACATCTGAAAAACACATCTTAGAGAGCATAGGGCACTTCCACTCATGGGGGTATAAATTGGAAAAATGAAAAATCAGCAAGACACAAGCACCCCAAAGTTGAGGGCTGCTCTGTTGACAAGGACCTCCACTTCATTCCACCTTAAATATCCCAGGAAAGAGAAAAATGGATAAAGAAGTTGTGGTCCTTATGTACAATGGAATATCACTCAGCCATGAAATCAATGTCATAAGGTTAGTAGCAGCATGAGGAGTGGATTTAGGTACGACGATTCTAAGTGAAATAAGTCACACAGAAAAGGACACTTCTCATAAGTTATCACTGATAGAGGGAATGTAAAAACCGTTACACTTGAACTGAATTACAAAACAGAACAGAGTCACACATGCAGAAAACACACTATGGCTGCTTAACGGGAAAGGTGAGGTGGGGTGATACATAAAACAAGCGTTTCAAATTAGCTCAGATACCGTTCCATAAGCCCAATATGTAATAGACAAGACCTACTCCTTGCTCAGAGAACTGGACTCAACACGCCCTATTCACCACACAAGAATATATCTGACTAGTAATAATCTTAAAACCTATGTATTGATATCTCTCTGTTAGTGTGTCAAGTGGGTGTAAAGCGGCATAAACACAGCAGTGAAAAGCAGCTAAACCCCATTATGAAAATAAATTACTTTGAAAAACCCATGAAACAACGACAGTGAAAGAGAGAGAAATTCTTACACAATGCGTTCAGGGGCTGTGATGCAACCTGGATTGACCATATCTAGACCCACAGCTGGATGAGACATAAGGGTGGACACTCTTGGGGCTGAGAGGTTTGGTGAGGTTGGGTGAGCAAACGCAGACCCTTTAAAGTAATACGGCGTGGTACCCATCGCATGGGTCCCAAATCTCCAGGTTCAAGGGCATCTTCCTACATCCAAAACATGCATGAGAAACCCAGAAGATGGTACACCGTGTGATGGGGAAAGGCTTCTAAAACGCACCTCATTTCTCATCTCCTTGTGCCCGGGTTCGCCATTCCAGCCGCTTTACTAGCAATCTCCCTACTTGGAGCATCAGCACCTTTAACCTCCTGTTCCGTACAGGTTGCAATTTGTCCTGAGGATGAACGGGAAGACGGGGAACCAACGAGAGACTAGCTCTTGGTGTCGGGACAGGCACAGGTCACTCTATTTTCCCATCAGGAAGAAGAATTAACCACAGGCTCAGCCTGCCCCCCGGAACCAGAACAGGGCCTGAAGCCATCCTGCGCTTTTGCGGCCAGCTCCCTAAAAAGCGAGTTGTAAAATGGAGGTTCAGGACACTGCAATTCACAAACCTGCAGAGTTATAAATGATAACTCTCGTCCACAAATATATTGAGGGAAGGCAAAGAAGAGGATTTGAAATCAAGGCAGAATTGCACGAAACAGATTTCAGGAGGTAGATACGAATCGCCTTTAAAGCACATGAAAAGCGGCAAAACGTTGACAATGATGCCCTTGGCCAAAAAGGGCGTATGCGTTTTTTCCTGAATATATTCAGGAAAAAACGCATACGCCCTTTTTGGCCAACCAAGCAACCTGGAAAGGCAAATCAGCGCTACAGAGAAGTCTCGCTTCCCATCGGTCAAAAGGGCCATGCTGAAAAAAGTGTCAAAACCAGAAATGCAGTACAGGCCATGGAGAAATGGGAGCCTTGCTACACTGATGGGCGGGATGTAAATTGCCAACAGCCACTCTGGAGAAGTGTACGGTGTGTCCTGAAACATCTGAAAAACACATCTTAGAGAGCATAGGGCACTTCCACTCATGGGGGTATAAATTGGGAAAATGAAAAATCAGCAAGACACAAGCACCCCAAAGTTGAGGGCTGCTCTGTTGACAAGGACCTCCACTTCATTCCACCGTAAATATCCCAGGAAAGAGAAAAATGGATAAAGAAGTTGTGGTCCTTATGTACAATGGAATATCACTCAGCCATGAAATCAATGTCATAAGGTTAGTAGCAGCATGATGAGTGGATTTAGGTACGACGATTCTAACTGAAATAAGTCACACAGAAAAGGACACTTCTCATAAGGTATCACTGATAGAGGGAATGTAAAAACCGTTACACTTGAACTGAATTACAAAACAGAACAGAGTCACACATGCAGAAAACACACTATGGCTGCTTAACGGGAAAGGTGAGGTGGGGTGATACATAAAACAAGGGTTTCAAATTAGCTCAGATACCGTTCCATAAACCCAATATGTAATAGACAAGACCTACTCCTTGCTCAGAGAACTGGACTCAACACGCCCTATTCACCGCACAAGAATATATCTGACTAGTAATAATCTTAAAACCTATGTATTGATATCTCTCTGTTAGTGTGTCAAGTGGGTGTAAAGCGGCATAAACACAGCAGTGAAAAGCAGCTAAACCCCATTATGAAAATAAATTACTTTGAAAAACCCATGAAACAACGACAGTGAAAGAGATAGAAATTCTTACACAATGAGTTCAGGGGCTGTGATGCAACCTGGATTGACCATATCTAGACCCACAGCTGGATGAGACATAAGGGTGGACACTCTTGGGGCTGAGAGGTTTGGTGAGGTTGGGTGAGCAAACGCAGACCCTTTAAAGTAATACGGCGTGGTACCCATCGCATGGGTCCCAAATCTCCAGGTTCAAGGGCATCTTCCTACATCGAAAACATGCATGAGAAACCCAGAAGATGGTACACCGTGTGATGGGGAAAGGTTTCTAAAACGCACCTCATTTCTCATCTCCTTGTGCCCGGGTTCGCCATTCCAGCCGCTTTACTAGCAATCTCCCTACTTGGAGCATCAGCACCTTTAACCTCCTGTTCCGTACAGGTTGCAATTTGTCCTGAGGATGAACGGGAAGACGGGGAACCAACGAGAGACTAGCTCTTGGTGTCGGGACAGGCAGAGGTCACTCTATTTTCCCATCAGGAAGAAGAATTAACCACAGGCTCAGCCTGCCCCCCGGAACCAGAACAGGGCCTGAAGCCATCCTGCGCTTTTGCGGCCAGCTCCCAAAAAAGCGAGTTGTAAAATGGAGGTTCAGGGCACTGCAATTCACAAACCTGCAGAGTTATAAATGATAACTTTCGTCCACAAATATATTGAGGGAAGGCAAAGAAGAGGATTTGAAATCAAGGCAGAATTGCACGAAACAGATTTCAGGAGGTAGATACGAATCGCCTTTAAAGCACATGAAAAGCGGCAAAACGTTGACAATGATGCCCTTGGCCAAAAAGGGCGTATGCGTTTTTTCCTGAATATATTCAGGAAAAAACGCATACGCCCTTTTTGGCCAACCAAGCAACCTGGAAAGGCAAATCAGTGCTACAGAGAAGTCTCGCTTCCCATCGGTCAAAAGGGCCATGCTGAAAAAAGTGTCAAAACCAGAAATGCAGTACAGGCCATGGAGAAATGGGAGCCTTGCTACACTGATGGGCGGGATGTAAATTGCCAACAGCCACTCTGGAGAAGTGTACGGTGTGTCCTGAAACATCTGAAAAACACATCTTAGAGAGCATAGGGCACTTCCACTCATGGGGGTATAAATTGGAAAAATGAAAAATCAGCAAGACACAAGCACCCCAAAGTTGAGGGCTGCTCTGTTGACAAGGACCTCCACTTCATTCCACCTTAAATATCCCAGGAAAGAGAAAAATGGATAAAGAAGTTGTGGTCCTTATGTACAATGGAATATCACTCAGCCATGAAATCAATGTCATAAGGTTAGTAGCAGCATGAGGAGTGGATTTAGGTACGACGATTCTAAGTGAAATAAGTCACACAGAAAAGGACACTTCTCATAAGTTATCACTGATAGAGGGAATGTAAAAACCGTTACACTTGAACTGAATTACAAAACAGAACAGAGTCACACATGCAGAAAACACACTATGGCTGCTTAACGGGAAAGGTGAGGTGGGGTGATACATAAAACAAGCGTTTCAAATTAGCTCAGATACCGTTCCATAAGCCCAATATGTAATAGACAAGACCTACTCCTTGCTCAGAGAACTGGACTCAACACGCCCTATTCACCGCACAAGAATATATCTGACTAGTAATAATCTTAAAACCTATGTATTGATATCTCTCTGTTAGTGTGTCAAGTGGGTGTAAAGCGGCATAAACACAGCAGTGAAAAGCAGCTAAACCCCATTATGAAAATAAATTACTTTGAAAAACCCATGAAACAACGACAGTGAAAGAGAGAGAAATTCTTACACAATGCGTTCAGGGGCTGTGATGCAACCTGGATTGACCATATCTAGACCCACAGCTGGATGAGACATAAGGGTGGACACTCTTGGGGCTGAGAGGTTTGGTGAGGTTGGGTGAGCAAACGCAGACCCTTTAAAGTAATACTGCATGGTACCCATCGCATGGGTCCCAAATCTCCAGCTTCAAGGGCATCTTCCTACATCGAAAACATGCATGAGAAACCCAGAAGATGGTACACCGTGTGATGGGGAAAGGTTTCTAAAACGCACCTCATTTCTCATCTCCTTGTGCCCGTGTTCGCCATTCCAGCCGCTTTACTAGCAAGCTCCCTACTTGGAGCATCAGCACCTTTAACCTCCTGTTCCGTACAGGTTGCAATTTGTCCTGAGGATGAACGGGAAGACGGGGAACCAACGAGAGACTAGCTCTTGGTGTCGGGACAGGCACAGGTCACTCTATTTTCCCATCAGGAAGAAGAATTAAACACAGGCTCAGCCTGCCCCCCGGAACCAGAACAGGGCCTGAAGCCATCCTGCGCTTTTGCGGCCAGCTCCCAAAAAAGCGAGTTGTAAAATGGAGGTTCAGGGCACTGCAATTCACAAACCTGCAGAGTTATAAATGATAACTCTCGTCCACAAATATATTGAGGGAAGGCAAAGAAGAGGATTTGAAATCAAGGCAGAATTGCACGAAACAGATTTCAGGAGGTAGATACGAATCGCCTTTAAAGCACATGAAAAGCGGCAAAACGTTGACAATGATGCCCTTGGCCAAAAAGGGCGTATGCGTTTTTTCCTGAATATATTCAGGAAAAAACGCATACGCCCTTTTTGGCCAACCAAGCAACCTGGAAAGGCAAATCAGCGCTACAGAGAAGTCTCGCTTCCCATCGGTCAAAAGGGCCATGCTGAAAAAAGTGTCAAAACCAGAAATGCAGTACAGGCCATGGAGAAATGGGAGCCTTGCTACACTGATGGGCGGGATGTAAATTGCCAACAGCCACTCTGGAGAAGTGTACGGTGTGTCCTGAAACATCTGAAAAACACATCTTAGAGAGCATAGGGCACTTCCACTCATGGGGGTATAAATTGGGAAAATGAAAAATCAGCAAGACACAAGCACCCCAAAGTTGAGGGCTGCTCTGTTGACAAGGACCTCCACTTCATTCCACCTTAAATATCCCAGGAAAGAGAAAAATGGATAAAGAAGTTGTGGTCCTTATGTACAATGGAATATCACTCAGCCATGAAATCAATGTCATAAGGTTAGTAGCAGCATGATGAGTGGATTTAGGTACGACGATTCTAACTGAAATAAGTCACACAGAAAAGGACACTTCTCATAAGGTATCACTGATAGAGGGAATGTAAAAACCGTTACACTTGAACTGAATTACAAAACAGAACAGAGTCACACATGCAGAAAACACACTATGGCTGCTTAACGGGAAAGGTGAGGTGGGGTGATACATAAAACAAGGGTTTCAAATTAGCTCAGATACCGTTCCATAAACCCAATATGTAATAGACAAGACCTACTCCTTGCTCAGAGAACTGGACTCAACACGCCCTATTCACCGCACAAGAATATATCTGACTAGTAATAATCTTAAAACCTATGTATTGATATCTCTCTGTTAGTGTGTCAAGTGGGTGTAAAGCGGCATAAACACAGCAGTGAAAAGCAGCTAAACCCCATTATGAAAATAAATTACTTTGAAAAACCCATGAAACAACGACAGTGAAAGAGATAGAAATTCTTACACAATGAGTTCAGGGGCTGTGATGCAACCTGGATTGACCATATCTAGACCCACAGCTGGATGAGACATAAGGGTGGACACTCTTGGGGCTGAGAGGTTTGGTGAGGTTGGGTGAGCAAACGCAGACCCTTTAAAGTAATACGGCGTGGTACCCATCGCATGGGTCCCAAATCTCCAGGTTCAAGGGCATCTTCCTACATCGAAAACATGCATGAGAAACCCAGAAGATGGTACACCGTGTGATGGGGAAAGGTTTCTAAAACGCACCTCATTTCTCATCTCCTTGTGCCCGGGTTCGCCATTCCAGCCGCTTTACTAGCAATCTCCCTACTTGGAGCATCAGCACCTTTAACCTCCTGTTCCGTACAGGTTGCAATTTGTCCTGAGGATGAACGGGAAGACGGGGAACCAACGAGAGACTAGCTCTTGGTGTCGGGACAGGCAGAGGTCACTCTATTTTCCCATCAGGAAGAAGAATTAACCACAGGCTCAGCCTGCCCCCCGGAACCAGAACAGTGCCTGAAGCCATCCTGCGCTTTTGCGGCCAGCTCCCAAAAAAGCGAGTTGTAAAATGGAGGTTCAGGGCACTGCAATTCACAAACCTGCAGAGTTATAAATGATAACTTTCGTCCACAAATATATTGAGGGAAGGCAAAGAAGAGGATTTGAAATCAAGGCAGAATTGCACGAAACAGATTTCAGGAGGTAGATACGAATCGCCTTTAAAGCACATGAAAAGCGGCAAAACGTTGACAATGATGCCCTTGGCCAAAAAGGGCGTATGCGTTTTTTCCTGAATATATTCAGGAAAAAACGCATACGCCCTTTTTGGCCAACCAAGCAACCTGGAAAGGCAAATCAGTGCTACAGAGAAGTCTCGCTTCCCATCGGTCAAAAGGGCCATGCTGAAAAAAGTGTCAAAACCAGAAATGCAGTACAGGCCATGGAGAAATGGGAGCCTTGCTACACTGATGGGCGGGATGTAAATTGCCAACAGCCACTCTGGAGAAGTGTACGGTGTGTCCTGAAACATCTGAAAAACACATCTTAGAGAGCATAGGGCACTTCCACTCATGGGGGTATAAATTGGAAAAATGAAAAATCAGCAAGACACAAGCACCCCAAAGTTGAGGGCTGCTCTGTTGACAAGGACCTCCACTTCATTCCACCTTAAATATCCCAGGAAAGAGAAAAATGGATAAAGAAGTTGTGGTCCTTATGTACAATGGAATATCACTCAGCCATGAAATCAATGTCATAAGGTTAGTAGCAGCATGAGGAGTGGATTTAGGTACGACGATTCTAAGTGAAATAAGTCACACAGAAAAGGACACTTCTCATAAGTTATCACTGATAGAGGGAATGTAAAAACCGTTACACTTGAACTGAATTACAAAACAGAACAGAGTCACACATGCAGAAAACACACTATGGCTGCTTAACGGGAAAGGTGAGGTGGGGTGATACATAAAACAAGCGTTTCAAATTAGCTCAGATACCGTTCCATAAGCCCAATATGTAATAGACAAGACCTACTCCTTGCTCAGAGAACTGGACTCAACACGCCCTATTCACCGCACAAGAATATATCTGACTAGTAATAATCTTAAAACCTATGTATTGATATCTCTCTGTTAGTGTGTCAAGTGGGTGTAAAGCGGCATAAACACAGCAGTGAAAAGCAGCTAAACCCCATTATGAAAATAAATTACTTTGAAAAACCCATGAAACAACGACAGTGAAAGAGAGAGAAATTCTTACACAATGCGTTCAGGGGCTGTGATGCAACCTGGATTGACCATATCTAGACCCACAGCTGGATGAGACATAAGGGTGGACACTCTTGGGGCTGAGAGGTTTGGTGAGGTTGGGTGAGCAAACGCAGACCCTTTAAAGTAATACGGCGTGGTACCCATCGCATGGGTCCCAAATCTCCAGGTTCAAGGGCATCTTCCTACATCCAAAACATGCATGAGAAACCCAGAAGATGGTACACCGTGTGATGGGGAAAGGCTTCTAAAACGCACCTCATTTCTCATCTCCTTGTGCCCGGGTTCGCCATTCCAGCCGCTTTACTAGCAAGCTCCCTACTTGGAGCATCAGCACCTTTAACCTCCTGTTCCGTACAGGTTGCAATTTGTCCTGAGGATGAACGGGAAGACGGGGAACCAACGAGAGACTAGCTCTTGGTGTCGGGACAGGCACAGGTCACTCTATTTTCCCATCAGGAAGAAGAATTAACCACAGGCTCAGCCTGCCCCCCGGAACCAGAACAGGGCCTGAAGCCATCCTGCGCTTTTGCGGCCAGCTCCCTAAAAAGCGAGTTGTAAAATGGAGGTTCAGGACACTGCAATTCACAAACCTGCAGAGTTATAAATGATAACTCTCGTCCACAAATATATTGAGGGAAGGCAAAGAAGAGGATTTGAAATCAAGGCAGAATTGCACGAAACAGATTTCAGGAGGTAGATACGAATCGCCTTTAAAGCACATGAAAAGCGGCAAAACGTTGACAATGATGCCCTTGGCCAAAAAGGGCGTATGCGTTTTTTCCTGAATATATTCAGGAAAAAACGCATACGCCCTTTTTGGCCAACCAAGCAACCTGGAAAGGCAAATCAGCACTACAGAGAAGTCTCGCTTCCCATCGGTCAAAAGGGCCATGCTGAAAAAAGTGTCAAAACCAGAAATGCAGTACAGGCCATGGAGAAATGGGAGCCTTGCTACACTGATGGGCGGGATGTAAATTGCCAACAGCCACTCTGGAGAAGTGTACGGTGTGTCCTGAAACATCTGAAAAACACATCTTAGAGAGCATAGGGCACTTCCACTCATGGGGGTATAAATTGGGAAAATGAAAAATCAGCAAGACACAAGCACCCCAAAGTTGAGGGCTGCTCTGTTGACAAGGACCTCCACTTCATTCCACCTTAAATATCCCAGGAAAGAGAAAAATGGATAAAGAAGTTGTGGTCCTTATGTACAATGGAATATCACTCAGCCATGAAATCAATGTCATAAGGTTAGTAGCAGCATGATGAGTGGATTTAGGTACGACGATTCTAACTGAAATAAGTCACACAGAAAAGGACACTTCTCATAAGGTATCACTGATAGAGGGAATGTAAAAACCGTTACACTTGAACTGAATTACAAAACAGAACAGAGTCACACATGCAGAAAACACACTATGGCTGCTTAACGGGAAAGGTGAGGTGGGGTGATACATAAAACAAGGGTTTCAAATTAGCTCAGATACCGTTCCATAAACCCAATATGTAATAGACAAGACCTACTCCTTGCTCAGAGAACTGGACTCAACACGCCCTATTCACCGCACAAGAATATATCTGACTAGTAATAATCTTAAAACCTATGTATTGATATCTCTCTGTTAGTGTGTCAAGTGGGTGTAAAGCGGCATAAACACAGCCGTGAAAAGCAGCTAAACCCCATTATGAAAATAAATTACTTTGAAAAACCCATGAAACAACGACAGTGAAAGAGATAGAAATTCTTACACAATGAGCTCAGGGGCTGTGATGCAACCTGGATTGACCATATCTAGACCCACAGCTGGATGAGACATAAGGGTGGACACTCTTGGGGCTGAGAGGTTTGGTGAGGTTGGGTGAGCAAACGCAGACCCTTTAAAGTAATACTGCATGGTACCCATCGCATGGGTCCCAAATCTCCAGCTTCAAGGGCATCTTCCTACATCGAAAACATGCATGAGAAACCCAGAAGATGGTACACCATGTGATGGGGAAAGGTTTCTAAAACGCACCTCATTTGTCATCTCCTTGTGCCCGTGTTCGCCATTCCAGCCGCTTTACTAGCAAGCTCCCTACTTGGAGCATCAGCACCTTTAACCTCCTGTTCCGTACAGGTTGCAATTTGTCCTGAGGATGAACGGGAAGACGGGGAACCAACGAGAGACTAGCTCTTGGTGTCGGGACAGGCACAGGTCACTCTATTTTCCCATCAGGAAGAAGAATTAAACACAGGCTCAGCCTGCCCCCCGGAACCAGAACAGGGCCTGAAGCCATCCTGCGCTTTTGCGGCCAGCTCCCAAAAAAGCGAGTTGTAAAATGGAGGTTCAGGGCACTGCAATTCACAAACCTGCAGAGTTATAAATGATAACTCTCGTCCACAAATATATTGAGGGAAGGCAAAGAAGAGGATTTGAAATCAAGGCAGAATTGCACGAAACAGATTTCAGGAGGTAGATACGAATCGCCTTTAAAGCACATGAAAAGCGGCAAAACGTTGACAATGATGCCCTTGGCCAAAAAGGGCGTATGCGTTTTTTCCTGAATATATTCAGGAAAAAACGCATACGCCCTTTTTGGCCAACCAAGCAACCTGGAAAGGCAAATCAGCGCTACAAAGAAGTCTCGCTTCCCATCGGTCAAAAGGGCCATGCTGAAAAAAGTGTCAAAACCTGAAATGCAGGACAGGCCATGGAGAAATGAGAGCCTTGCTACACTGATGGGCGGGATGTAAATTGCCAACAGCCACTCTGGAGAAGTGTACGGTGTGTCCTGAAACATCTGAAAAACACAGCTTAGAGAGCATAGGGCACTTCCACTCATGGGGGTATAAATTGGGAAAATGAAAAATCAGCAAGACACAAGCACCCCAAAGTTGAGGACTGCTCTGTTGACAAGGACCTCCACTTCATTCCACCTTAAATATCCAAGGAAAGAGAAAAATGGATAAAAAAGTTGTGGTCCTTATGTACAATGGAATATCACTCAGCCATGAAATCAATGTCATAAGGTTAGTAGCAGCATGATGAGTGGATTTAGGTACGACGATTCTAAGTGAAATAAGTCACACAGAAAAGGACACTTCTCATAAGGTATCACTTTTAGAGGGAATGTAAAAACCGTTACACTTGAACTGAATTACAAAACAGAACAGAGTCACACATGCAGAAAACAGACTATGGCTGCTTAACGGGAAAGGTGAGGTGGGGTGATACATAAAACAAGGGTATCAAATTAGCTCAGATACCATTCCATAAACCCAATATGTAGTAGACAAGACCTACTCCTTGCTCAGAGAACTGGACTCAACACGCCCTATTCACCGCACAAGAATATATCTGACTAGTAATAATCTTAAAACCTATGTATTGATATCTCTCTGTTAGTGTGTCAAGTGGGTGTAAAGCGGCATAAACACAGCCGTGAAAAGCAGCTAAACCCCATTATGAAAATAAATTACTTTGAAAAACCCATGAAACAACGACAGTGAAAGAGATAGAAATTCTTACACAATGAGTTCAGGGGCTGTGATGCAACCTGGATTGACCATATCTAGACCCACAGCTGGATGAGACATAAGGGTGGACACTCTTGGGGCTGAGAGGTTTGGTGAGGTTGGGTGAGCAAACGCAGACCCTTTAAAGTAATACGGCGTGGTACCCATCGCATGGGTCCCAAATCTCCAGGTTCAAGGGCATCTTCCTACATCGAAAACATGCATGAGAAACCCAGAAGATGGTACACCGTGTGATGGGGAAAGGTTTCTAAAACGCACCTCATTTGTCATCTCCTTGTGCCCGTGTTCGCCATTCCAGCCGCTTTACTAGCAAGCTCCCTACTTGGAGCATCAGCACCTTTAACCTCCTGTTCCGTACAGGTTGCAATTTGTCCTGAGGATGAACGGGAAGACGGGGAACCAACGAGAGACTAGCTCTTGGTGTCGGGACAGGCACAGGTCACTCTATTTTCCCATCAGGAAGAAGAATTAACCACAGGGTCAGCCTGCCCCCCGGAACCAGAACAGGGCCTGAAGCCATCCTGCGCTTTTGCGGCCAGCTCCCAAAAAAGCGAGTTGTAAAATGGAGGTTCAGGGCACTGCAATTCACAAACCTGCAGAGTTATAAATGATAACTTTCGTCCACAAATATATTGAGGGAAGGCAAAGAAGAGGATTTGAAATCAAGGCAGAATTGCACGAAACAGATTTCAGGAGGTAGATACGAATCGCCTTTAAAGCACATGAAAAGCGGCAAAACGTTGACAATGATGCCCTTGGCCAAAAAGGGCGTATGCGTTTTTTCCTGAATATATTCAGGAAAAAACGCATACGCCCTTTTTGGCCAACCAAGCAACCTGGAAAGGCAAATCAGTGCTACAGAGAAGTCTCGCTTCCCATCGGTCAAAAGGGCCATGCTGAAAAAAGTGTCAAAACCAGAAATGCAGTACAGGCCATGGAGAAATGGGAGCCTTGCTACACTGATGGGCGGGATGTAAATTGCCAACAGCCACTCTGGAGAAGTGTACGGTGTGTCCTGAAACATCTGAAAAACACATCTTAGAGAGCATAGGGCACTTCCACTCATGGGGGTATAAATTGGAAAAATGAAAAATCAGCAAGACACAAGCACCCCAAAGTTGAGGGCTGCTCTGTTGACAAGGACCTCCACTTCATTCCACCTTAAATATCCCAGGAAAGAGAAAAATGGATAAAGAAGTTGTGGTCCTTATGTACAATGGAATATCACTCAGCCATGAAATCAATGTCATAAGGTTAGTAGCAGCATGAGGAGTGGATTTAGGTACGACGATTCTAAGTGAAATAAGTCACACAGAAAAGGACACTTCTCATAAGGTATCACTTTTAGAGGGAATGTAAAAACCGTTACACTTGAACTGAATTACAAAACAGAACAGAGTCACACATGCAGAAAACAGACTATGGCTGCTTAACGGGAAAGGTGAGGTGGGGTGATACATAAAACAAGGGTATCAAATTAGCTCAGATACCATTCCATAAACCCAATATGTAGTAGACAAGACCTACTCCTTGCTCAGAGAACTGGACTCAACACGCCCTATTCACCGCACAAGAATATATCTGACTAGTAATAATCTTAAAACCTATGTATTGATATCTCTCTGTTAGTGTGTCAAGTGGGTGTAAAGCGGCATAAACACAGCCGTGAAAAGCAGCTAAACCCCATTATGAAAATAAATTACTTTGAAAAACCCATGAAACAACGACAGTGAAAGAGATAGAAATTCTTACACAATGAGTTCAGGGGCTGAGATGCAACCTGGATTGACCATATCTAGACCCACAGCTGGATGAGACATAAGGGTGGACACTCTTGGGGCTGAGAGGTTTGGTGAGGTTGGGTGAGCAAACGCAGACCCTTTAAAGTAATACGGCGTGGTACCCATCGCATGGGTCCCAAATCTCCAGGTTCAAGGGCATCTTCCTACATCGAAAACATGCATGAGAAACCCAGAAGATGGTACACCGTGTGATGGGGAAAGGTTTCTAAAACGCACCTCATTTCTCATCTCCTTGTGCCCGGGTTCGCCATTCCAGCCGCTTTACTAGCAAGCTCCCTACTTGGAGCATCAGCACCTTTAACCTCCTGTTCCGTACAGGTTGCAATTTGTCCTGAGGATGAACGGGAAGACGGGGAACCAACGAGAGACTAGCTCTTGGTGTCGGGACAGGCACAGGTCACTCTATTTTCCCATCAGGAAGAAGAATTAACCACAGGCTCATCCTGCCCCCCGGAACCAGAACAGGGCCTGAAGCCATCCTGCGCTTTTGCGGCCAGCTCCCAAAAAAGCGAGTTGTAAAATGGAGGTTCAGGGCACTGCAATTCACAAACCTGCAGAGTTATAAATGATAACTCTCGTCCACAAATATATTGAGGGAAGGCAAAGAAGAGGATTTGAAATCAAGGCAGAATTGCAGGAAACAGATTTCAGGAGCTAGATACGAATCGCCTTTAAAGCACATGAAAAGCGGCAAAACGTTGACAATGATGCCCTTGGCCAAAAAGGGCGTATGCGTTTTTTCCTGAATATATTCAGGAAAAAACGCATACGCCCTTTTTGGCCAACCAAGCAACCTGGAAAGGCAAATCAGCGCTACAGAGAAGTCTCGCTTCCCATCGGTCAAAAGGGCCATGCTGAAAAAAGTGTCAAAACCAGAAATGCAGGACAGGCCATGGAGAAATGGGAGCCTTGCTACACTGATGGGCGGGATGTAAATTGCCAACAGCCACTCTGGAGAAGTGTACGGTGTGTCCTGAAACATCTGAAAAACACAGCTTAGAGAGCATAGGGCACTTCCACTCATGGGGGTATAAATTGGGAAAATGAAAAATCAGCAAGACACAAGCACCCCAAAGTTTAGGGCTGCTCTGTTGACAAGGACCTCCACTTCATTCCACCTTAAATATCCAAGGAAAGAGAAAAATGGATAAAGAAGTTGTGGTCCTTATGTACAATGGAATATCACTCAGCCATGAAATCAATGTCATAATGTTAGTAGCAGCATGATGAGTGGATTTAGGTACGACGATTCTAACAGAAATAAGTCACACAGAAAAGGACACTTCTCATAAGGTATCACTTTTAGAGGGAATGTAAAAACCGCTACACTTGAACTGAATTACAAAACAGAACAGAGTCACACATGCAGAAAACAGACTATGGCTGCTTAACGGGAAAGGTGAGGTGGGGTGATACATAAAACAAGGGTATCAAATTAGCTCAGATACCGTTCCATAAACCCAATATGTAGTAGACAAGACCTACTCCTTGCTCAGAGAACTGTACTCAACACGCCCTATTCACCGCACAAGAATATATCTGACTAGTAATAATCTTAAAACCTATGTATTGATATCTCTCTGTTAGTGTGTCAAGTGGGTGTAAAGCGGCATAAACACAGCCGTGAAAAGCAGCTAAACCCCATTATGAAAATAAATTACTTTGAAAAACCCATGAAACAACGACAGTGAAAGAGATAGAAATTCTTACACAATGAGCTCAGGGGCTGTGATGCAACCTGGATTGACCATATCTAGACCCACAGCTGGATGAGACATAAGGGTGGACACTCTTGGGGCTGAGAGGTTTGGTGAGGTTGGGTGAGCAAACGCAGACCCTTAAAATAATACGGCGTGGTACCCATCGCATGGGTCCCAAATCTCCAGGTTCAAGGGCATCTTCCTACATCGAAAACATGCATGAGAAACCCAGAAGATGGTACACCGTGTGATGGGGAAAGGTTTCTAAAACGCACCTCATTTCTCATCTCCTTGTGCCCGGGTTCGCCATTCCAGCCGCTTTACTAGCAATCTCCCTACTTGGAGCATCAGCACCTTTAACCTCCTGTTCCGTACAGGTTGCAATTTGTCCTGAGGATGAACGGGAAGACGGGGAACCAACGAGAGACTAGCTCTTGGTGTCGGGACAGGCAGAGGTCACTCTATTTTCCCATCAGGAAGAAGAATTAACCACAGGCTCAGCCTGCCCCCCGGAACCAGAACAGGGCCTGAAGCCATCCTGCGCTTTTGCGGCCAGCTCCCAAAAAAGCGAGTTGTAAAATGGAGGTTCAGGGCACTGCAATTCACAAACCTGCAGAGTTATAAATGATAACTTTCGTCCACAAATATATTGAGGGAAGGCAAAGAAGAGGATTTGAAATCAAGGCAGAATTGCACGAAACAGATTTCAGGAGGTAGATACGAATCGCCTTTAAAGCACATGAAAAGCGGCAAAACGTTGACAATGATGCCCTTGGCCAAAAAGGGCGTATGCGTTTTTTCCTGAATATATTCAGGAAAAAACGCATACGCCCTTTTTGGCCAACCAAGCAACCTGGAAAGGCAAATCAGTGCTACAGAGAAGTCTCGCTTCCCATCGGTCAAAAGGGCCATGCTGAAAAAAGTGTCAAAACCAGAAATGCAGTACAGGCCATGGAGAAATGGGAGCCTTGCTACACTGATGGGCGGGATGTAAATTGCCAACAGCCACTCTGGAGAAGTGTACGGTGTGTCTTGAAACATCTAAAGAACACAGCTTAGAGAGCATAGGGCACTTCCACTCATGGGGGTATAAATTGGAAAAATGAAAAATCAGCAAGACACAAGCACCCCAAAGTTGAGGGCTGCTCTGTTGACAAGGACCTCCACTTCATTCCACCTTAAATATCCCAGGAAAGAGAAAAATGGATAAAGAAGTTGTGGTCCTTATGTACAATGGAATATCACTCAGCCATGAAATCAATGTCATAAGGTTAGTAGCAGCATGAGGAGTGGATTTAGGTACGACGATTCTAAGTGAAATAAGTCACACAGAAAAGGACACTTCTCATAAGGTATCACTGATAGAGGGAATGTAAAAACCGTTACACTTGAACTGAATTACAAAACAGAACAGAGTCACACATGCAGAAAACACACTATGGCTGCTTAACGGGAAAGGTGAGGTGGGGTGATACATAAAACAAGCGTTTCAAATTAGCTCAGATACCGTTCCATAAGCCCAATATGTAGTAGACAAGACCTACTCCTTGCTCAGAGAACTGGACTCAACACGCCCTATTCACCGCACAAGAATATATCTGACTAGTAATAATCTTAAAACCTATGTATTGATATCTCTCTGTTAGTGTGTCAAGTGGGTGTAAAGCGGCATAAACACAGCAGTGAAAAGCAGCTAAACCCCATTATGAAAATAAATTACTTTGAAAAACCCATGAAACAACGACAGTGAAAGAGAGAGAAATTCTTACACAATGCGTTCAGGGGCTGTGATGCAACCTGGATTGACCATATCTAGACCCACAGCTGGATGAGACATAAGGGTGGACACTCTTGGGGCTGAGAGGTTTGGTGAGGTTGGGTGAGCAAACGCAGACCCTTTAAAGTAATACTGCATGGTACCCATCGCATGGGTCCCAAATCTCCAGCTTCAAGGGCATCTTCCTACATCGAAAACATGCATGAGAAACCCAGAAGATGGTACACCATGTGATGGGGAAAGGTTTCTAAAACGCACCTCATTTGTCATCTCCTTGTGCCCGTGTTCGCCATTCCAGCCGCTTTACTAGCAAGCTCCCTACTTGGAGCATCAGCACCTTTAACCTCCTGTTCCGTACAGGTTGCAATTTGTCCTGAGGATGAACGGGAAGACGGGGAACCAACGAGAGACTAGCTCTTGGTGTCGGGACAGGCACAGGTCACTCTATTTTCCCATCAGGAAGAAGAATTAACCACAGGCTCAGCCTGCCCCCCGGAACCAGAACAGGGCCTGAAGCCATCCTGCGCTTTTGCGGCCAGCTCCCAAAAAAGCGAGTTGTAAAATGGAGGTTCAGGGCACTGCAATTCACAAACCTGCAGAGTTATAAATGATAACTCTCGTCCACAAATATATTGAGGGAAGGCAAAGAAGAGGATTTGAAATCAAGGCAGAATTGCACGAAACAGATTTCAGGAGGTAGATACGAATCGCCTTTAAAGCACATGAAAAGCGGCAAAACGTTGACAATGATGCCCTTGGCCAAAAAGGGCGTATGCGTTTTTTCCTGAATATATTCAGGAAAAAACGCATACGCCCTTTTTGGCCAACCAAGCAACCTGGAAAGGCAAATCAGGGCTACAAAGAAGACTCGCTACCCATCGGTCAAAAGGGCCATGCTGAAAAAAGTGTCAAAACAAGAAATGCAGTACAGGCCATGGAGAAATGGGAGCCTTGCTACACTGATGGGCGGGATGTAAATTGCCAACAGCCACTCTGGAGAAGTGTACGGTGTGTCCTGAAACATCTGAAAAACACATCTTAGAGAGCATAGGGCACTTCCACTCATGGGGGTATAAATTGGAAAAATGAAAAATCAGCAAGACACAAGCACCCCAAAGTTGAGGGCTGCTCTGTTGACAAGGACCTCCACTTCATTCCACCTTAAATATCCCAGGAAAGAGAAAAATGGATAAAGAAGTTGTGGTCCTTATGTACAATGGAATATCACTCAGCCATGAAATCAATGTCATAAGGTTAGTAGCAGCATGAGGAGTGGATTTAGGTACGACGATTCTAAGTGAAATAAGTCACACAGAAAAGGACACTTCTCATAAGTTATCACTGATAGAGGGAATGTAAAAACCGTTACACTTGAACTGAATTACAAAACAGAACAGAGTCACACATGCAGAAAACACACTATGGCTGCTTAACGGGAAAGGTGAGGTGGGGTGATACATAAAACAAGCGTTTCAAATTAGCTCAGATACCGTTCCATAAGCCCAATATGTAATAGACAAGACCTACTCCTTGCTCAGAGAACTGGACTCAACACGCCCTATTCACCGCACAAGAATATATCTGACTAGTAATAATCTTAAAACCTATGTATTGATATCTCTCTGTTAGTGTGTCAAGTGGGTGTAAAGCGGCATAAACACAGCAGTGAAAAGCAGCTAAACCCCATTATGAAAATAAATTACTTTGAAAAACCCATGAAACAACGACAGTGAAAGAGAGAGAAATTCTTACACAATGCGTTCAGGGGCTGTGATGCAACCTGGATTGACCATATCTAGACCCACAGCTGGATGAGACATAAGGGTGGACACTCTTGGGGCTGAGAGGTTTGGTGAGGTTGGGTGAGCAAACGCAGACCCTTTAAAGTAATACGGCGTGGTACCCATCGCATGGGTCCCAAATCTCCAGGTTCAAGGGCATCTTCCTACATCCAAAACATGCATGAGAAACCCAGAAGATGGTACACCGTGTGATGGGGAAAGGCTTCTAAAACGCACCTCATTTCTCATCTCCTTGTGCCCGGGTTCGCCATTCCAGCCGCTTTACTAGCAATCTCCCTACTTGGAGCATCAGCACCTTTAACCTCCTGTTCCGTACAGGTTGCAATTTGTCCTGAGGATGAACGGGAAGACGGGGAACCAACGAGAGACTAGCTCTTGGTGTCGGGACAGGCACAGGTCACTCTATTTTCCCATCAGGAAGAAGAATTAACCACAGGCTCAGCCTGCCCCCCGGAACCAGAACAGGGCCTGAAGCCATCCTGCGCTTTTGCGGCCAGCTCCCTAAAAAGCGAGTTGTAAAATGGAGGTTCAGGACACTGCAATTCACAAACCTGCAGAGTTATAAATGATAACTCTCGTCCACAAATATATTGAGGGAAGGCAAAGAAGAGGATTTGAAATCAAGGCAGAATTGCACGAAACAGATTTCAGGAGGTAGATACGAATCGCCTTTAAAGCACATGAAAAGCGGCAAAACGTTGACAATGATGCCCTTGGCCAAAAAGGGCGTATGCGTTTTTTCCTGAATATATTCAGGAAAAAACGCATACGCCCTTTTTGGCCAACCAAGCAACCTGGAAAGGCAAATCAGCGCTACAGAGAAGTCTCGCTTCCCATCGGTCAAAAGGGCCATGCTGAAAAAAGTGTCAAAACCAGAAATGCAGTACAGGCCATGGAGAAATGGGAGCCTTGCTACACTGATGGGCGGGATGTAAATTGCCAACAGCCACTCTGGAGAAGTGTACGGTGTGTCCTGAAACATCTGAAAAACACATCTTAGAGAGCATAGGGCACTTCCACTCATGGGGGTATAAATTGGGAAAATGAAAAATCAGCAAGACACAAGCACCCCAAAGTTGAGGGCTGCTCTGTTGACAAGGACCTCCACTTCATTCCACCTTAAATATCCCAGGAAAGAGAAAAATGGATAAAGAAGTTGTGGTCCTTATGTACAATGGAATATCACTCAGCCATGAAATCAATGTCATAAGGTTAGTAGCAGCATGATGAGTGGATTTAGGTACGACGATTCTAACTGAAATAAGTCACACAGAAAAGGACACTTCTCATAAGGTATCACTGATAGAGGGAATGTAAAAACCGTTACACTTGAACTGAATTACAAAACAGAACAGAGTCACACATGCAGAAAACACACTATGGCTGCTTAACGGGAAAGGTGAGGTGGGGTGATACATAAAACAAGGGTTTCAAATTAGCTCAGATACCGTTCCATAAACCCAATATGTAATAGACAAGACCTACTCCTTGCTCAGAGAACTGGACTCAACACGCCCTATTCACCGCACAAGAATATATCTGACTAGTAATAATCTTAAAACCTATGTATTGATATCTCTCTGTTAGTGTGTCAAGTGGGTGTAAAGCGGCATAAACACAGCAGTGAAAAGCAGCTAAACCCCATTATGAAAATAAATTACTTTGAAAAACCCATGAAACAACGACAGTGAAAGAGATAGAAATTCTTACACAATGAGTTCAGGGGCTGTGATGCAACCTGGATTGACCATATCTAGACCCACAGCTGGATGAGACATAAGGGTGGACACTCTTGGGGCTGAGAGGTTTGGTGAGGTTGGGTGAGCAAACGCAGACCCTTTAAAGTAATACGGCGTGGTACCCATCGCATGGGTCCCAAATCTCCAGGTTCAAGGGCATCTTCCTACATCGAAAACATGCATGAGAAACCCAGAAGATGGTACACCGTGTGATGGGGAAAGGTTTCTAAAACGCACCTCATTTCTCATCTCCTTGTGCCCGGGTTCGCCATTCCAGCCGCTTTACTAGCAATCTCCCTACTTGGAGCATCAGCACCTTTAACCTCCTGTTCCGTACAGGTTGCAATTTGTCCTGAGGATGAACGGGAAGACGGGGAACCAACGAGAGACTAGCTCTTGGTGTCGGGACAGGCAGAGGTCACTCTATTTTCCCATCAGGAAGAAGAATTAACCACAGGCTCAGCCTGCCCCCCGGAACCAGAACAGGGCCTGAAGCCATCCTGCGCTTTTGCGGCCAGCTCCCAAAAAAGCGAGTTGTAAAATGGAGGTTCAGGGCACTGCAATTCACAAACCTGCAGAGTTATAAATGATAACTTTCGTCCACAAATATATTGAGGGAAGGCAAAGAAGAGGATTTGAAATCAAGGCAGAATTGCACGAAACAGATTTCAGGAGGTAGATACGAATCGCCTTTAAAGCACATGAAAAGCGGCAAAACGTTGACAATGATGCCCTTGGCCAAAAAGGGCGTATGCGTTTTTTCCTGAATATATTCAGGAAAAAACGCATACGCCCTTTTTGGCCAACCAAGCAACCTGGAAAGGCAAATCAGTGCTACAGAGAAGTCTCGCTTCCCATCGGTCAAAAGGGCCATGCTGAAAAAAGTGTCAAAACCAGAAATGCAGTACAGGCCATGGAGAAATGGGAGCCTTGCTACACTGATGGGCGGGATGTAAATTGCCAACAGCCACTCTGGAGAAGTGTACGGTGTGTCCTGAAACATCTGAAAAACACATCTTAGAGAGCATAGGGCACTTCCACTCATGGGGGTATAAATTGGAAAAATGAAAAATCAGCAAGACACAAGCACCCCAAAGTTGAGGGCTGCTCTGTTGACAAGGACCTCCACTTCATTCCACCTTAAATATCCCAGGAAAGAGAAAAATGGATAAAGAAGTTGTGGTCCTTATGTACAATGGAATATCACTCAGCCATGAAATCAATGTCATAAGGTTAGTAGCAGCATGAGGAGTGGATTTAGGTACGACGATTCTAAGTGAAATAAGTCACACAGAAAAGGACACTTCTCATAAGTTATCACTGATAGAGGGAATGTAAAAACCGTTACACTTGAACTGAATTACAAAACAGAACAGAGTCACACATGCAGAAAACACACTATGGCTGCTTAACGGGAAAGGTGAGGTGGGGTGATACATAAAACAAGCGTTTCAAATTAGCTCAGATACCGTTCCATAAGCCCAATATGTAATAGACAAGACCTACTCCTTGCTCAGAGAACTGGACTCAACACGCCCTATTCACCGCACAAGAATATATCTGACTAGTAATAATCTTAAAACCTATGTATTGATATCTCTCTGTTAGTGTGTCAAGTGGGTGTAAAGCGGCATAAACACAGCAGTGAAAAGCAGCTAAACCCCATTATGAAAATAAATTACTTTGAAAAACCCATGAAACAACGACAGTGAAAGAGAGAGAAATTCTTACACAATGCGTTCAGGGGCTGTGATGCAACCTGGATTGACCATATCTAGACCCACAGCTGGATGAGACATAAGGGTGGACACTCTTGGGGCTGAGAGGTTTGGTGAGGTTGGGTGAGCAAACGCAGACCCTTTAAAGTAATACTGCATGGTACCCATCGCATGGGTCCCAAATCTCCAGCTTCAAGGGCATCTTCCTACATCGAAAACATGCATGAGAAACCCAGAAGATGGTACACCGTGTGATGGGGAAAGGTTTCTAAAACGCACCTCATTTCTCATCTCCTTGTGCCCGTGTTCGCCATTCCAGCCGCTTTACTAGCAAGCTCCCTACTTGGAGCATCAGCACCTTTAACCTCCTGTTCCGTACAGGTTGCAATTTGTCCTGAGGATGAACGGGAAGACGGGGAACCAACGAGAGACTAGCTCTTGGTGTCGGGACAGGCACAGGTCACTCTATTTTCCCATCAGGAAGAAGAATTAAACACAGGCTCAGCCTGCCCCCCGGAACCAGAACAGGGCCTGAAGCCATCCTGCGCTTTTGCGGCCAGCTCCCAAAAAAGCGAGTTGTAAAATGGAGGTTCAGGGCACTGCAATTCACAAACCTGCAGAGTTATAAATGATAACTCTCGTCCACAAATATATTGAGGGAAGGCAAAGAAGAGGATTTGAAATCAAGGCAGAATTGCACGAAACAGATTTCAGGAGGTAGATACGAATCGCCTTTAAAGCACATGAAAAGCGGCAAAACGTTGACAATGATGCCCTTGGCCAAAAAGGGCGTATGCGTTTTTTCCTGAATATATTCAGGAAAAAACGCATACGCCCTTTTTGGCCAACCAAGCAACCTGGAAAGGCAAATCAGCGCTACAGAGAAGTCTCGCTTCCCATCGGTCAAAAGGGCCATGCTGAAAAAAGTGTCAAAACCAGAAATGCAGTACAGGCCATGGAGAAATGGGAGCCTTGCTACACTGATGGGCGGGATGTAAATTGCCAACAGCCACTCTGGAGAAGTGTACGGTGTGTCCTGAAACATCTGAAAAACACATCTTAGAGAGCATAGGGCACTTCCACTCATGGGGGTATAAATTGGGAAAATGAAAAATCAGCAAGACACAAGCACCCCAAAGTTGAGGGCTGCTCTGTTGACAAGGACCTCCACTTCATTCCACCTTAAATATCCCAGGAAAGAGAAAAATGGATAAAGAAGTTGTGGTCCTTATGTACAATGGAATATCACTCAGCCATGAAATCAATGTCATAAGGTTAGTAGCAGCATGATGAGTGGATTTAGGTACGACGATTCTAACTGAAATAAGTCACACAGAAAAGGACACTTCTCATAAGGTATCACTGATAGAGGGAATGTAAAAACCGTTACACTTGAACTGAATTACAAAACAGAACAGAGTCACACATGCAGAAAACACACTATGGCTGCTTAACGGGAAAGGTGAGGTGGGGTGATACATAAAACAAGGGTTTCAAATTAGCTCAGATACCGTTCCATAAACCCAATATGTAATAGACAAGACCTACTCCTTGCTCAGAGAACTGGACTCAACACGCCCTATTCACCGCACAAGAATATATCTGACTAGTAATAATCTTAAAACCTATGTATTGATATCTCTCTGTTAGTGTGTCAAGTGGGTGTAAAGCGGCATAAACACAGCAGTGAAAAGCAGCTAAACCCCATTATGAAAATAAATTACTTTGAAAAACCCATGAAACAACGACAGTGAAAGAGATAGAAATTCTTACACAATGAGTTCAGGGGCTGTGATGCAACCTGGATTGACCATATCTAGACCCACAGCTGGATGAGACATAAGGGTGGACACTCTTGGGGCTGAGAGGTTTGGTGAGGTTGGGTGAGCAAACGCAGACCCTTTAAAGTAATACGGCGTGGTACCCATCGCATGGGTCCCAAATCTCCAGGTTCAAGGGCATCTTCCTACATCGAAAACATGCATGAGAAACCCAGAAGATGGTACACCGTGTGATGGGGAAAGGTTTCTAAAACGCACCTCATTTCTCATCTCCTTGTGCCCGGGTTCGCCATTCCAGCCGCTTTACTAGCAATCTCCCTACTTGGAGCATCAGCACCTTTAACCTCCTGTTCCGTACAGGTTGCAATTTGTCCTGAGGATGAACGGGAAGACGGGGAACCAACGAGAGACTAGCTCTTGGTGTCGGGACAGGCAGAGGTCACTCTATTTTCCCATCAGGAAGAAGAATTAACCACAGGCTCAGCCTGCCCCCCGGAACCAGAACAGTGCCTGAAGCCATCCTGCGCTTTTGCGGCCAGCTCCCAAAAAAGCGAGTTGTAAAATGGAGGTTCAGGGCACTGCAATTCACAAACCTGCAGAGTTATAAATGATAACTTTCGTCCACAAATATATTGAGGGAAGGCAAAGAAGAGGATTTGAAATCAAGGCAGAATTGCACGAAACAGATTTCAGGAGGTAGATACGAATCGCCTTTAAAGCACATGAAAAGCGGCAAAACGTTGACAATGATGCCCTTGGCCAAAAAGGGCGTATGCGTTTTTTCCTGAATATATTCAGGAAAAAACGCATACGCCCTTTTTGGCCAACCAAGCAACCTGGAAAGGCAAATCAGTGCTACAGAGAAGTCTCGCTTCCCATCGGTCAAAAGGGCCATGCTGAAAAAAGTGTCAAAACCAGAAATGCAGTACAGGCCATGGAGAAATGGGAGCCTTGCTACACTGATGGGCGGGATGTAAATTGCCAACAGCCACTCTGGAGAAGTGTACGGTGTGTCCTGAAACATCTGAAAAACACATCTTAGAGAGCATAGGGCACTTCCACTCATGGGGGTATAAATTGGAAAAATGAAAAATCAGCAAGACACAAGCACCCCAAAGTTGAGGGCTGCTCTGTTGACAAGGACCTCCACTTCATTCCACCTTAAATATCCCAGGAAAGAGAAAAATGGATAAAGAAGTTGTGGTCCTTATGTACAATGGAATATCACTCAGCCATGAAATCAATGTCATAAGGTTAGTAGCAGCATGAGGAGTGGATTTAGGTACGACGATTCTAAGTGAAATAAGTCACACAGAAAAGGACACTTCTCATAAGTTATCACTGATAGAGGGAATGTAAAAACCGTTACACTTGAACTGAATTACAAAACAGAACAGAGTCACACATGCAGAAAACACACTATGGCTGCTTAACGGGAAAGGTGAGGTGGGGTGATACATAAAACAAGCGTTTCAAATTAGCTCAGATACCGTTCCATAAGCCCAATATGTAATAGACAAGACCTACTCCTTGCTCAGAGAACTGGACTCAACACGCCCTATTCACCGCACAAGAATATATCTGACTAGTAATAATCTTAAAACCTATGTATTGATATCTCTCTGTTAGTGTGTCAAGTGGGTGTAAAGCGGCATAAACACAGCAGTGAAAAGCAGCTAAACCCCATTATGAAAATAAATTACTTTGAAAAACCCATGAAACAACGACAGTGAAAGAGAGAGAAATTCTTACACAATGCGTTCAGGGGCTGTGATGCAACCTGGATTGACCATATCTAGACCCACAGCTGGATGAGACATAAGGGTGGACACTCTTGGGGCTGAGAGGTTTGGTGAGGTTGGGTGAGCAAACGCAGACCCTTTAAAGTAATACGGCGTGGTACCCATCGCATGGGTCCCAAATCTCCAGGTTCAAGGGCATCTTCCTACATCCAAAACATGCATGAGAAACCCAGAAGATGGTACACCGTGTGATGGGGAAAGGCTTCTAAAACGCACCTCATTTCTCATCTCCTTGTGCCCGGGTTCGCCATTCCAGCCGCTTTACTAGCAAGCTCCCTACTTGGAGCATCAGCACCTTTAACCTCCTGTTCCGTACAGGTTGCAATTTGTCCTGAGGATGAACGGGAAGACGGGGAACCAACGAGAGACTAGCTCTTGGTGTCGGGACAGGCACAGGTCACTCTATTTTCCCATCAGGAAGAAGAATTAACCACAGGCTCAGCCTGCCCCCCGGAACCAGAACAGGGCCTGAAGCCATCCTGCGCTTTTGCGGCCAGCTCCCTAAAAAGCGAGTTGTAAAATGGAGGTTCAGGACACTGCAATTCACAAACCTGCAGAGTTATAAATGATAACTCTCGTCCACAAATATATTGAGGGAAGGCAAAGAAGAGGATTTGAAATCAAGGCAGAATTGCACGAAACAGATTTCAGGAGGTAGATACGAATCGCCTTTAAAGCACATGAAAAGCGGCAAAACGTTGACAATGATGCCCTTGGCCAAAAAGGGCGTATGCGTTTTTTCCTGAATATATTCAGGAAAAAACGCATACGCCCTTTTTGGCCAACCAAGCAACCTGGAAAGGCAAATCAGCACTACAGAGAAGTCTCGCTTCCCATCGGTCAAAAGGGCCATGCTGAAAAAAGTGTCAAAACCAGAAATGCAGTACAGGCCATGGAGAAATGGGAGCCTTGCTACACTGATGGGCGGGATGTAAATTGCCAACAGCCACTCTGGAGAAGTGTACGGTGTGTCCTGAAACATCTGAAAAACACATCTTAGAGAGCATAGGGCACTTCCACTCATGGGGGTATAAATTGGGAAAATGAAAAATCAGCAAGACACAAGCACCCCAAAGTTGAGGGCTGCTCTGTTGACAAGGACCTCCACTTCATTCCACCTTAAATATCCCAGGAAAGAGAAAAATGGATAAAGAAGTTGTGGTCCTTATGTACAATGGAATATCACTCAGCCATGAAATCAATGTCATAAGGTTAGTAGCAGCATGATGAGTGGATTTAGGTACGACGATTCTAACTGAAATAAGTCACACAGAAAAGGACACTTCTCATAAGGTATCACTGATAGAGGGAATGTAAAAACCGTTACACTTGAACTGAATTACAAAACAGAACAGAGTCACACATGCAGAAAACACACTATGGCTGCTTAACGGGAAAGGTGAGGTGGGGTGATACATAAAACAAGGGTTTCAAATTAGCTCAGATACCGTTCCATAAACCCAATATGTAATAGACAAGACCTACTCCTTGCTCAGAGAACTGGACTCAACACGCCCTATTCACCGCACAAGAATATATCTGACTAGTAATAATCTTAAAACCTATGTATTGATATCTCTCTGTTAGTGTGTCAAGTGGGTGTAAAGCGGCATAAACACAGCCGTGAAAAGCAGCTAAACCCCATTATGAAAATAAATTACTTTGAAAAACCCATGAAACAACGACAGTGAAAGAGATAGAAATTCTTACACAATGAGCTCAGGGGCTGTGATGCAACCTGGATTGACCATATCTAGACCCACAGCTGGATGAGACATAAGGGTGGACACTCTTGGGGCTGAGAGGTTTGGTGAGGTTGGGTGAGCAAACGCAGACCCTTTAAAGTAATACGGCGTGGTACCCATCGCATGGGTCCCAAATCTCCAGGTTCAAGGGCATCTTCCTACATCGAAAACATGCATGAGAAACCCAGAAGATGGTACACCGTGTGATGGGGAAAGGTTTCTAAAACGCACCTCATTTCTCATCTCCTTGTGCCCGGGTTCGCCATTCCAGCCGCTTTACTAGCAATCTCCCTACTTGGAGCATCAGCACCTTTAACCTCCTGTTCCGTACAGGTTGCAATTTGTCCTGAGGATGAACGGGAAGACGGGGAACCAACGAGAGACTAGCTCTTGGTGTCGGGACAGGCAGAGGTCACTCTATTTTCCCATCAGGAAGAAGAATTAACCACAGGCTCAGCCTGCCCCCCGGAACCAGAACAGGGCCTGAAGCCATCCTGCGCTTTTGCGGCCAGCTCCCAAAAAAGCGAGTTGTAAAATGGAGGTTCAGGGCACTGCAATTCACAAACCTGCAGAGTTATAAATGATAACTTTCGTCCACAAATATATTGAGGGAAGGCAAAGAAGAGGATTTGAAATCAAGGCAGAATTGCACGAAACAGATTTCAGGAGGTAGATACGAATCGCCTTTAAAGCACATGAAAAGCGGCAAAACGTTGACAATGATGCCCTTGGCCAAAAAGGGCGTATGCGTTTTTTCCTGAATATATTCAGGAAAAAACGCATACGCCCTTTTTGGCCAACCAAGCAACCTGGAAAGGCAAATCAGTGCTACAGAGAAGTCTCGCTTCCCATCGGTCAAAAGGGCCATGCTGAAAAAAGTGTCAAAACCAGAAATGCAGTACAGGCCATGGAGAAATGGGAGCCTTGCTACACTGATGGGCGGGATGTAAATTGCCAACAGCCACTCTGGAGAAGTGTACGGTGTGTCCTGAAACATCTGAAAAACACATCTTAGAGAGCATAGGGCACTTCCACTCATGGGGGTATAAATTGGAAAAATGAAAAATCAGCAAGACACAAGCACCCCAAAGTTGAGGGCTGCTCTGTTGACAAGGACCTCCACTTCATTCCACCTTAAATATCCCAGGAAAGAGAAAAATGGATAAAGAAGTTGTGGTCCTTATGTACAATGGAATATCACTCAGCCATGAAATCAATGTCATAAGGTTAGTAGCAGCATGAGGAGTGGATTTAGGTACGACGATTCTAAGTGAAATAAGTCACACAGAAAAGGACACTTCTCATAAGGTATCACTGATAGAGGGAATGTAAAAACCGTTACACTTGAACTGAATTACAAAACAGAACAGAGTCACACATGCAGAAAACACACTATGGCTGCTTAACGGGAAAGGTGAGGTGGGGTGATACATAAAACAAGCGTTTCAAATTAGCTCAGATACCGTTCCATAAGCCCAATATGTAGTAGACAAGACCTACTCCTTGCTCAGAGAACTGGACTCAACACGCCCTATTCACCGCACAAGAATATATCTGACTAGTAATAATCTTAAAACCTATGTATTGATATCTCTCTGTTAGTGTGTCAAGTGGGTGTAAAGCGGCATAAACACAGCAGTGAAAAGCAGCTAAACCCCATTATGAAAATAAATTACTTTGAAAAACCCATGAAACAACGACAGTGAAAGAGAGAGAAATTCTTACACAATGCGTTCAGGGGCTGTGATGCAACCTGGATTGACCATATCTAGACCCACAGCTGGATGAGACATAAGGGTGGACACTCTTGGGGCTGAGAGGTTTGGTGAGGTTGGGTGAGCAAACGCAGACCCTTTAAAGTAATACTGCATGGTACCCATCGCATGGGTCCCAAATCTCCAGCTTCAAGGGCATCTTCCTACATCGAAAACATGCATGAGAAACCCAGAAGATGGTACACCATGTGATGGGGAAAGGTTTCTAAAACGCACCTCATTTGTCATCTCCTTGTGCCCGTGTTCGCCATTCCAGCCGCTTTACTAGCAAGCTCCCTACTTGGAGCATCAGCACCTTTAACCTCCTGTTCCGTACAGGTTGCAATTTGTCCTGAGGATGAACGGGAAGACGGGGAACCAACGAGAGACTAGCTCTTGGTGTCGGGACAGGCACAGGTCACTCTATTTTCCCATCAGGAAGAAGAATTAAACACAGGCTCAGCCTGCCCCCCGGAACCAGAACAGGGCCTGAAGCCATCCTGCGCTTTTGCGGCCAGCTCCCAAAAAAGCGAGTTGTAAAATGGAGGTTCAGGGCACTGCAATTCACAAACCTGCAGAGTTATAAATGATAACTCTCGTCCACAAATATATTGAGGGAAGGCAAAGAAGAGGATTTGAAATCAAGGCAGAATTGCACGAAACAGATTTCAGGAGGTAGATACGAATCGCCTTTAAAGCACATGAAAAGCGGCAAAACGTTGACAATGATGCCCTTGGCCAAAAAGGGCGTATGCGTTTTTTCCTGAATATATTCAGGAAAAAACGCATACGCCCTTTTTGGCCAACCAAGCAACCTGGAAAGGCAAATCAGGGCTACAGAGAAGTCTCGCTTCCCATCGGTCAAAAGGGCCATGCTGAAAAAAGTGTCAAAACCAGAAATGCAGTACAGGCCATGGAGAAATGGGAGCCTTGCTACACTGATGGGCGGGATGTAAATTGCCAACAGCCACTCTGGAGAAGTGTACGGTGTGTCCTGAAACATCTGAAAAACACATCTTAGAGAGCATAGGGCACTTCCACTCATGGGGGTATAAATTGGAAAAATGAAAAATCAGCAAGACACAAGCACCCCAAAGTTGAGGGCTGCTCTGTTGACAAGGACCTCCACTTCATTCCACCTTAAATATCCCAGGAAAGAGAAAAATGGATAAAGAAGTTGTGGTCCTTATGTACAATGGAATATCACTCAGCCATGAAATCAATGTCATAAGGTTAGTAGCAGCATGAGGAGTGGATTTAGGTACGACGATTCTAAGTGAAATAAGTCACACAGAAAAGGACACTTCTCATAAGGTATCACTGATAGAGGGAATGTAAAAACCGTTACACTTGAACTGAATTACAAAACAGAACAGAGTCACACATGCAGAAAACACACTATGGCTGCTTAACGGGAAAGGTGAGGTGGGGTGATACATAAAACAAGCGTTTCAAATTAGCTCAGATACCGTTCCATAAGCCCAATATGTAGTAGACAAGACCTACTCCTTGCTCAGAGAACTGGACTCAACACGCCCTATTCACCGCACAAGAATATATCTGACTAGTAATAATCTTAAAACCTATGTATTGATATCTCTCTGTTAGTGTGTCAAGTGGGTGTAAAGCGGCATAAACACAGCAGTGAAAAGCAGCTAAACCCCATTATGAAAATAAATTACTTTGAAAAACCCATGAAACAACGACAGTGAAAGAGAGAGAAATTCTTACACAATGCGTTCAGGGGCTGTGATGCAACCTGGATTGACCATATCTAGACCCACAGCTGGATGAGACATAAGGGTGGACACTCTTGGGGCTGAGAGGTTTGGTGAGGTTGGGTGAGCAAACGCAGACCCTTTAAAGTAATACTGCATGGTACCCATCGCATGGGTCCCAAATCTCCAGCTTCAAGGGCATCTTCCTACATCGAAAACATGCATGAGAAACCCAGAAGATGGTACACCATGTGATGGGGAAATGTTTCTAAAACGCACCTCATTTGTCATCTCCTTGTGCCCGTGTTCGCCATTCCAGCCGCTTTACTAGCAAGCTCCCTACTTGGAGCATCAGCACCTTTAACCTCCTGTTCCGTACAGGTTGCAATTTGTCCTGAGGATGAACGGGAAGACGGGGAACCAACGAGAGACTAGCTCTTGGTGTCGGGACAGGCACAGGTCACTCTATTTTCCCATCAGGAAGAAGAATTAAACACAGGCTCAGCCTGCCCCCCGGAACCAGAACAGGGCCTGAAGCCATCCTGCGCTTTTGCGGCCAGCTCCCAAAAAAGCGAGTTGTAAAATGGAGGTTCAGGGCACTGCAATTCACAAACCTGCAGAGTTATAAATGATAACTCTCGTCCACAAATATATTGAGGGAAGGCAAAGAAGAGGATTTGAAATCAAGGCAGAATTGCACGAAACAGATTTCAGGAGGTAGATACGAATCGCCTTTAAAGCACATGAAAAGCGGCAAAACGTTGACAATGATGCCCTTGGCCAAAAAGGGCGTATGCGTTTTTTCCTGAATATATTCAGGAAAAAACGCATACGCCCTTTTTGGCCAACCAAGCAACCTGGAAAGGCAAATCAGGGCTACAAAGAAGACTCGCTACCCATCGGTCAAAAGGGCCATGCTGAAAAAAGTGTCAAAACCAGAAATGCAGTACAGGCCATGGAGAAATGGGAGCCTTGCTACACTGATGGGCGGGATGTAAATTGCCAACAGCCACTCTGGAGAAGTGTACGGTGTGTCCTGAAACATCTGAAAAACACATCTTAGAGAGCATAGGGCACTTCCACTCATGGGGGTATAAATTGGGAAAATGAAAAATCAGCAAGACACAAGCACCCCAAAGTTGAGGGCTGCTCTGTTGACAAGGACCTCCACTTCATTCCACCTTAAATATCCCAGGAAAGAGAAAAATGGATAAAGAAGTTGTGGTGCTTATGTACAATGGAATATCACTCAGCCATGAAATCAATGTCATAAGGTTAGTAGCAGCATGATGAGTGGATTTAGGTACGACGATTCTAACTGAAATAAGTCACACAGAAAAGGACACTTCTCATAAGGTATCACTGATAGAGGGAATGTAAAAACCGTTACACTTGAACTGAATTACAAAACAGAACAGAGTCACACATGCAGAAAACACACTATGGCTGCTTAACGGGAAAGGTGAGGTGGGGTGATACATAAAACAAGGGTTTCAAATTAGCTCAGATACCGTTCCATAAACCCAATATGTAATAGACAAGACCTACTCCTTGCTCAGAGAACTGGACTCAACACGCCCTATTCACCGCACAAGAATATATCTGACTAGTAATAATCTTAAAACCTATGTATTGATATCTCTCTGTTAGTGTGTCAAGTGGGTGTAAAGCGGCATAAACACAGCAGTGAAAAGCAGCTAAACCCCATTATGAAAATAAATTACTTTGAGAAACCCATGAAACAACGACAGTGAAAGAGATAGAAATTCTTACACAATGAGTTCAGGGGCTGTGATGCAACCTGGATTGACCATATCTAGACCCACAGCTGGATGAGACATAAGGGTGGACACTCTTGGGGCTGAGAGGTTTGGTGAGGTTGGGTGAGCAAACGCAGACCCTTTAAAGTAATACGGCGTGGTACCCATCACATGGGTCCCAAATCTCCAGGTTCAAGGGCATCTTCCTACATCCAAAACATGCATGAGAAACCCAGAAGATGGTACACCGTGTGATGGGGAAAGGCTTCTAAAACGCACCTCATTTCTCATCTCCTTGTGCCCGGGTTCGCCATTCCAGCCGCTTTACTAGCAATCTCCCTACTTGGAGCATCAGCACCTTTAACCTCCTGTTCCGTACAGGTTGCAATTTGTCCTGAGGATGAACGGGAAGACGGGGAAACAACGAGAGACTAGCTCTTGGTGTCGGGACAGGCACAGGTCACTCTATTTTCCCATCAGGAAGAAGAATTAACCACAGGCTCAGCCTGCCCCCCGGAACCAGAACAGGGCCTGAAGCCATCCTGCGCTTTTGCGGCCAGCTCCCTAAAAAGCGAGTTGTAAAATGGAGGTTCAGGACACTGCAATTCACAAACCTGCAGAGTTATAAATGATAACTCTCGTCCACAAATATATTGAGGGAAGGCAAAGAAGAGGATTTGAAATCAAGGCAGAATTGCACGAAACAGATTTCAGGAGGTAGATACGAATCGCCTTTAAAGCACATGAAAAGCGGCAAAACGTTGACAATGATGCCCTTGGCCAAAAAGGGCGTATGCGTTTTTTCCTGAATATATTCAGGAAAAAACGCATACGCCCTTTTTGGCCAACCAAGCAACCTGGAAAGGCAAATCAGCGCTACAGAGAAGTCTCGCTTCCCATCGGTCAAAAGGGCCATGCTGAAAAAAGTGTCAAAACCAGAAATGCAGGACAGGCCATGGAGAAATGGGAGCCTTGCTACACTGATGGGCGGGATGTAAATTGCCAACAGCCACTCTGGAGAAGTGTACGGTGTGTCCTGAAACATCTGAAAAACACATCTTAGAGAGCATAGGGCACTTCCACTCATGGGGGTATAAATTGGGAAAATGAAAAATCAGCAAGACACAAGCACCCCAAAGTTGAGGGCTGCTCTGTTGACAAGGACCTCCACTTCATTCCACCTTAAATATCCCAGGAAAGAGAAAAATGGATAAAGAAGTTGTGGTCCTTATGTACAATGGAATATCACTCAGCCATGAAATCAATGTCATAAGGTTAGTAGCAGCATGATGAGTGGATTTAGGTACGACGATTCTAAGTGAAATAAGTCACACAGAAAAGGACACTTCTCATAAGGTATCACTGATAGAGGGAATGTAAAAACCGTTACACTTGAACTGAATTACAAAACAGAACAGAGTCACACATGCAGAAAACACACTATGGCTGCTTAACGGGAAAGGTGAGGTGGGGTGATACATAAAACAAGGGTTTCAAATTAGCTCAGATACCGTTCCATAAACCCAATATGTAATAGACAAGACCTACTCCTTGCTCAGAGAACTGGACTCAACACGCCCTATTCACCGCACAAGAATATATCTGACTAGTAATAATCTTAAAACCTATGTATTGATATCTCTCTGTTAGTGTGTCAAGTGGGTGTAAAGCGGCATAAACACAGCAGTGAAAAGCAGCTAAACCCCATTATGAAAATAAATTACTTTGAAAAACCCATGAAACAACGACAGTGAAAGAGATAGAAATTCTTACACAATGAGTTCAGGGGCTGTGATGCAACCTGGATTGACCATATCTAGACCCACAGCTGGATGAGACATAAGGGTGGACACTCTTGGGGCTGAGAGGTTTGGTGAGGTTGGCTGAGCAAACGCAGACCCTTTAAAGTAATACGGCGTGGTACCCATCGCATGGGTCCCAAATCTCCAGGTTCAAGGGCATCTTCCTACATCGAAAACATGCATGAGAAACCCAGAAGATGGTACACCGTGTGATGGGGAAAGGTTTCTAAAATGCACCTCATTTCTCATCTCCTTGTGCCCGGGTTCGCCATTCCAGCCGCTTTACTAGCAATCTCCCTACTTGGAGCATCAGCACCTTTAACCTCCTGTTCCGTACAGGTTGCAATTTGTCCTGAGGATGAACGGGAAGACGGGGAACCAACGAGAGACTAGCTCTTGGTGTCGGGACAGGCAGAGGTCACTCTATTTTCCCATCAGGAAGAAGAATTAACCACAGGCTCAGCCTGCCCCCCGGAACCAGAACAGGGCCTGAAGCCATCCTGCGCTTTTGCGGCCAGCTCCCAAAAAAGCGAGTTGTAAAATGGAGGTTCAGGGCACTGCAATTCACAAACCTGCAGAGTTATAAATGATAACTTTCGTCCACAAATATATTGAGGGAAGGCAAAGAAGAGGATTTGAAATCAAGGCAGAATTGCACGAAACAGATTTCAGGAGGTAGATACGAATCGCCTTTAAAGCACATGAAAAGCGGCAAAACGTTGACAATGATGCCCTTGGCCAAAAAGGGCGTATGCGTTTTTTCCTGAATATATTCAGGAAAAAACGCATACGCCCTTTTTGGCCAACCAAGCAACCTGGAAAGGCAAATCAGTGCTACAGAGAAGTCTCGCTTCCCATCGGTCAAAAGGGCCATGCTGAAAAAAGTGTCAAAACCAGAAATGCAGTACAGGCCATGGAGAAATGGGAGCCTTGCTACACTGATGGGCGGGATGTAAATTGCCAACAGCCACTCTGGAGAAGTGTACGGTGTGTCCTGAAACATCTGAAAAACACATCTTAGAGAGCATAGGGCACTTCCACTCATGGGGGTATAAATTGGAAAAATGAAAAATCAGCAAGACACAAGCACCCCAATGTTGAGGGCTGCTCTGTTGACAAGGACCTCCACTTCATTCCACCTTAAATATCCCAGGAAAGAGAAAAATGGATAAAGAAGTTGTGGTCCTTATGTACAATGGAATATCACTCAGCCATGAAATCAATGTCATAAGGTTAGTAGCAGCATGAGGAGTGGATTTAGGTACGACGATTCTAAGTGAAATAAGTCACACAGAAAAGGACACTTCTCATAAGTTATCACTGATAGAGGGAATGTAAAAACCGTTACACTTGAACTGAATTACAAAACAGAACAGAGTCACACATGCAGAAAACACACTATGGCTGCTTAACGGGAAAGGTGAGGTGGGGTGATACATAAAACAAGCGTTTCAAATTAGCTCAGATACCGTTCCATAAACCCAATATGTAATAGACAAGACCTACTCCTTGCTCAGAGAACTGGACTCAACACGCCCTATTCACCGCACAAGAATATATCTGACTAGTAATAATCTTAAAACCTATGTATTGATATCTCTCTGTTAGTGTGTCAAGTGGGTGTAAAGCGGCATAAACACAGCAGTGAAAAGCAGCTAAACCCCATTATGAAAATAAATTACTTTGAAAAACCCATGAAACAACGACAGTGAAAGAGAGAGAAATTCTTACACAATGCGTTCAGGGGCTGTGATGCAACCTGGATTGACCATATCTAGACCCACAGCTGGATGAGACATAAGGGTGGACACTCTTGGGGCTGAGAGGTTTGGTGAGGTTGGGTGAGCAAACGCAGACCCTTTAAAGTAATACTGCATGGTACCCATCGCATGGGTCCCAAATCTCCAGCTTCAAGGGCATCTTCCTACATCGAAAACATGCATGAGAAACCCAGAAGATGGTACACCGTGTGATGGGGAAAGGTTTCTAAAACGCACCTCATTTCTCATCTCCTTGTGCCCGTGTTCGCCATTCCAGCCGCTTTACTAGCAAGCTCCCTACTTGGAGCATCAGCACCTTTAACCTCCTGTTCCGTACAGGTTGCAATTTGTCCTGAGGATGAACGGGAAGACGGGGAACCAACGAGAGACTAGCTCTTGGTGTCGGGACAGGCACAGGTCACTCTATTTTCCCATCAGGAAGAAGAATTAAACACAGGCTCAGCCTGCCCCCCGGAACCAGAACAGGGCCTGAAGCCATCCTGCGCTTTTGCGGCCAGCTCCCAAAAAAGCGAGTTGTAAAATGGAGGTTCAGGGCACTGCAATTCACAAACCTGCAGAGTTATAAATGATAACTCTCGTCCACAAATATATTGAGGGAAGGCAAAGAAGAGGATTTGAAATCAAGGCAGAATTGCACGAAACAGATTTCAGGAGGTAGATACGAATCGCCTTTAAAGCACATGAAAAGCGGCAAAACGTTGACAATGATGCCCTTGGCCAAAAAGGGCGTATGCGTTTTTTCCTGAATATATTCAGGAAAAAACGCATACGCCCTTTTTGGCCAACCAAGCAACCTGGAAAGGCAAATCAGCGCTACAGAGAAGTCTCGCTTCCCATCGGTCAAAAGGGCCATGCTGAAAAAAGTGTCAAAACCAGAAATGCAGGACAGGCCATGGAGAAATGGGAGCCTTGCTACACTGATGGGCGGGATGTAAATTGCCAACAGCCACTCTGGAGAAGTGTACGGTGTGTCCTGAAACATCTGAAAAACACATCTTAGAGAGCATAGGGCACTTCCACTCATGGGGGTATAAATTGGGAAAATGAAAAATCAGCAAGACACAAGCACCCCAAAGTTGAGGGCTGCTCTGTTGACAAGGACCTCCACTTCATTCCACCTTAAATATCCCAGGAAAGAGAAAAATGGATAAAGAAGTTGTGGTCCTTATGTACAATGGAATATCACTCAGCCATGAAATCAATGTCATAAGGTTAGTAGCAGCATGATGAGTGGATTTAGGTACGACGATTCTAAGTGAAATAAGTCACACAGAAAAGGACACTTCTCATAAGGTATCACTGATAGAGGGAATGTAAAAACCGTTACACTTGAACTGAATTACAAAACAGAACAGAGTCACACATGCAGAAAACACACTATGGCTGCTTAACGGGAAAGGTGAGGTGGGGTGATACATAAAACAAGGGTTTCAAATTAGCTCAGATACCGTTCCATAAACCCAATATGTAATAGACAAGACCTACTCCTTGCTCAGAGAACTGGACTCAACACGCCCTATTCACCGCACAAGAATATATCTGACTAGTAATAATCTTAAAACCTATGTATTGATATCTCTCTGTTAGTGTGTCAAGTGGGTGTAAAGCGGCATAAACACAGCAGTGAAAAGCAGCTAAACCCCATTATGAAAATAAATTACTTTGAAAAACCCATGAAACAACGACAGTGAAAGAGATAGAAATTCTTACACAATGAGTTCAGGGGCTGTGATGCAACCTGGATTGACCATATCTAGACCCACAGCTGGATGAGACATAAGGGTGGACACTCTTGGGGCTGAGAGGTTTGGTGAGGTTGGCTGAGCAAACGCAGACCCTTTAAAGTAATACGGCGTGGTACCCATCGCATGGGTCCCAAATCTCCAGGTTCAAGGGCATCTTCCTACATCGAAAACATGCATGAGAAACCCAGAAGATGGTACACCGTGTGATGGGGAAAGGTTTCTAAAATGCACCTCATTTCTCATCTCCTTGTGCCCGGGTTCGCCATTCCAGCCGCTTTACTAGCAATCTCCCTACTTGGAGCATCAGCACCTTTAACCTCCTGTTCCGTACAGGTTGCAATTTGTCCTGAGGATGAACGGGAAGACGGGGAACCAACGAGAGACTAGCTCTTGGTGTCGGGACAGGCAGAGGTCACTCTATTTTCCCATCAGGAAGAAGAATTAACCACAGGCTCAGCCTGCCCCCCGGAACCAGAACAGGGCCTGAAGCCATCCTGCGCTTTTGCGGCCAGCTCCCAAAAAAGCGAGTTGTAAAATGGAGGTTCAGGGCACTGCAATTCACAAACCTGCAGAGTTATAAATGATAACTTTCGTCCACAAATATATTGAGGGAAGGCAAAGAAGAGGATTTGAAATCAAGGCAGAATTGCACGAAACAGATTTCAGGAGGTAGATACGAATCGCCTTTAAAGCACATGAAAAGCGGCAAAACGTTGACAATGATGCCCTTGGCCAAAAAGGGCGTATGCGTTTTTTCCTGAATATATTCAGGAAAAAACGCATACGCCCTTTTTGGCCAACCAAGCAACCTGGAAAGGCAAATCAGTGCTACAGAGAAGTCTCGCTTCCCATCGGTCAAAAGGGCCATGCTGAAAAAAGTGTCAAAACCAGAAATGCAGTACAGGCCATGGAGAAATGGGAGCCTTGCTACACTGATGGGCGGGATGTAAATTGCCAACAGCCACTCTGGAGAAGTGTACGGTGTGTCCTGAAACATCTGAAAAACACATCTTAGAGAGCATAGGGCACTTCCACTCATGGGGGTATAAATTGGAAAAATGAAAAATCAGCAAGACACAAGCACCCCAATGTTGAGGGCTGCTCTGTTGACAAGGACCTCCACTTCATTCCACCTTAAATATCCCAGGAAAGAGAAAAATGGATAAAGAAGTTGTGGTCCTTATGTACAATGGAATATCACTCAGCCATGAAATCAATGTCATAAGGTTAGTAGCAGCATGAGGAGTGGATTTAGGTACGACGATTCTAAGTGAAATAAGTCACACAGAAAAGGACACTTCTCATAAGTTATCACTGATAGAGGGAATGTAAAAACCGTTACACTTGAACTGAATTACAAAACAGAACAGAGTCACACATGCAGAAAACACACTATGGCTGCTTAACGGGAAAGGTGAGGTGGGGTGATACATAAAACAAGCGTTTCAAATTAGCTCAGATACCGTTCCATAAACCCAATATGTAATAGACAAGACCTACTCCTTGCTCAGAGAACTGGACTCAACACGCCCTATTCACCGCACAAGAATATATCTGACTAGTAATAATCTTAAAACCTATGTATTGATATCTCTCTGTTAGTGTGTCAAGTGGGTGTAAAGCGGCATAAACACAGCAGTGAAAAGCAGCTAAACCCCATTATGAAAATAAATTACTTTGAAAAACCCATGAAACAACGACAGTGAAAGAGAGAGAAATTCTTACACAATGCGTTCAGGGGCTGTGATGCAACCTGGATTGACCATATCTAGACCCACAGCTGGATGAGACATAAGGGTGGACACTCTTGGGGCTGAGAGGTTTGGTGAGGTTGGGTGAGCAAACGCAGACCCTTTAAAGTAATACTGCATGGTACCCATCGCATGGGTCCCAAATCTCCAGCTTCAAGGGCATCTTCCTACATCGAAAACATGCATGAGAAACCCAGAAGATGGTACACCGTGTGATGGGGAAAGGTTTCTAAAACGCACCTCATTTCTCATCTCCTTGTGCCCGTGTTCGCCATTCCAGCCGCTTTACTAGCAAGCTCCCTACTTGGAGCATCAGCACCTTTAACCTCCTGTTCCGTACAGGTTGCAATTTGTCCTGAGGATGAACGGGAAGACGGGGAACCAACGAGAGACTAGCTCTTGGTGTCGGGACAGGCACAGGTCACTCTATTTTCCCATCAGGAAGAAGAATTAAACACAGGCTCAGCCTGCCCCCCGGAACCAGAACAGGGCCTGAAGCCATCCTGCGCTTTTGCGGCCAGCTCCCAAAAAAGCGAGTTGTAAAATGGAGGTTCAGGGCACTGCAATTCACAAACCTGCAGAGTTATAAATGATAACTCTCGTCCACAAATATATTGAGGGAAGGCAAAGAAGAGGATTTGAAATCAAGGCAGAATTGCACGAAACAGATTTCAGGAGGTAGATACGAATCGCCTTTAAAGCACATGAAAAGCGGCAAAACGTTGACAATGATGCCCTTGGCCAAAAAGGGCGTATGCGTTTTTTCCTGAATATATTCAGGAAAAAACGCATACGCCCTTTTTGGCCAACCAAGCAACCTGGAAAGGCAAATCAGCGCTACAGAGAAGTCTCGCTTCCCATCGGTCAAAAGGGCCATGCTGAAAAAAGTGTCAAAACCAGAAATGCAGGACAGGCCATGGAGAAATGGGAGCCTTGCTACACTGATGGGCGGGATGTAAATTGCCAACAGCCACTCTGGAGAAGTGTACGGTGTGTCCTGAAACATCTGAAAAACACATCTTAGAGAGCATAGGGCACTTCCACTCATGGGGGTATAAATTGGGAAAATGAAAAATCAGCAAGACACAAGCACCCCAAAGTTGAGGGCTGCTCTGTTGACAAGGACCTCCACTTCATTCCACCTTAAATATCCCAGGAAAGAGAAAAATGGATAAAGAAGTTGTGGTCCTTATGTACAATGGAATATCACTCACCCATGAAATCAATGTCATAAGGTTAGTAGCAGCATGATGAGTGGATTTAGGTACGACGATTCTAACTGAAATAAGTCACACAGAAAAGGACACTTCTCATAAGGTATCACTGATAGAGGGAATGTAAAAACCGTTACACTTGAACTGAATTACAAAACAGAACAGAGTCACACATGCAGAAAACACACTATGGCTGCTTAACGGGAAAGGTGAGGTGGGGTGATACATAAAACAAGGGTTTCAAATTAGCTCAGATACCGTTCCATAAACCCAATATGTAATAGACAAGACCTACTCCTTGCTCAGAGAACTGGACTCAACACGCCCTATTCACCGCACAAGAATATATCTGACTAGTAATAATCTTAAAACCTATGTATTGATATCTCTCTGTTAGTGTGTCAAGTGGGTGTAAAGCTGCATAAACACAGCAGTGAAAAGCAGCTAAACCCCATTATGAAAATAAATTACTTTGAAAAACCCATGAAACAACGACAGTGAAAGAGATAGAAATTCTTACACAATGAGTTCAGGGGCTGTGATGCAACCTGGATTGACCATATCTAGACCCACAGCTGGATGAGACATAAGGGTGGACACTCTTGGGGCTGAGAGGTTTGGTGAGGTTGGGTGAGCAAACGCAGACCCTTTAAAGTAATACGGCGTGGTACCCATCGCATGGGTCCCAAATCTCCAGCTTCAAGGGCATCTTCCTACATCGAAAACATGCATGAGAAACCCAGAAGATGGTACACCGTGTGATGGGGAAAGGTTTCTAAAACGCACCTCATTTCTCATCTCCTTGTGCCCGGGTTCGCCATTCCAGCCGCTTTACTAGCAATCTCCCTACTTGGAGCATCAGCACCTTTAACCTCCTGTTCCGTACAGGTTGCAATTTGTCCTGAGGATGAACGGGAAGACGGGGAACCAACGAGAGACTAGCTCTTGGTGTCGGGACAGGCAGAGGTCACTCTATTTTCCCATCAGGAAGAAGAATTAACCACAGGCTCAGCCTGCCCCCCGGAACCAGAACAGGGCCTGAAGCCATCCTGCGCTTTTGCGGCCAGCTCCCAAAAAAGCGAGTTGTAAAATGGAGGTTCAGGGCACTGCAATTCACAAACCTGCAGAGTTATAAATGATAACTTTCGTCCACAAATATATTGAGGGAAGGCAAAGAAGAGGATTTGAAATCAAGGCAGAATTGCACGAAACAGATTTCAGGAGGTAGATACGAATCGCCTTTAAAGCACATGAAAAGCGGCAAAACGTTGACAATGATGCCCTTGGCCAAAAAGGGCGTATGCGTTTTTTCCTGAATATATTCAGGAAAAAACGCATACGCCCTTTTTGGCCAACCAAGCAACCTGGAAAGGCAAATCAGTGCTACAGAGAAGTCTCGCTTCCCATCGGTCAAAAGGGCCATGCTGAAAAAAGTGTCAAAACCAGAAATGCAGTACAGGCCATGGAGAAATGGGAGCCTTGCTACACTGATGGGCGGGATGTAAATTGCCAACAGCCACTCTGGAGAAGTGTACGGTGTGTCCTGAAACATCTGAAAAACACATCTTAGAGAGCATAGGGCACTTCCACTCATGGGGGTATAAATTGGAAAAATGAAAAATCAGCAAGACACAAGCACCCCAATGTTGAGGGCTGCTCTGTTGACAAGGACCTCCACTTCATTCCACCTTAAATATCCCAGGAAAGAGAAAAATGGATAAAGAAGTTGTGGTCCTTATGTACAATGGAATATCACTCAGCCATGAAATCAATGTCATAAGGTTAGTAGCAGCATGAGGAGTGGATTTAGGTACGACGATTCTAAGTGAAATAAGTCACACAGAAAAGGACACTTCTCATAAGTTATCACTGATAGAGGGAATGTAAAAACCGTTACACTTGAACTGAATTACAAAACAGAACAGAGTCACACATGCAGAAAACACACTATGGCTGCTTAACGGGAAAGGTGAGGTGGGGTGATACATAAAACAAGCGTTTCAAATTAGCTCAGATACCGTTCCATAAACCCAATATGTAATAGACAAGACCTACTCCTTGCTCAGAGAACTGGACTCAACACGCCCTATTCACCGCACAAGAATATATCTGACTAGTAATAATCTTAAAACCTATGTATTGATATCTCTCTGTTAGTGTGTCAAGTGGGTGTAAAGCGGCATAAACACAGCAGTGAAAAGCAGCTAAACCCCATTATGAAAATAAATTACTTTGAAAAACCCATGAAACAACGACAGTGAAAGAGAGAGAAATTCTTACACAATGCGTTCAGGGGCTGTGATGCAACCTGGATTGACCATATCTAGACCCACAGCTGGATGAGACATAAGGGTGGACACTCTTGGGGCTGAGAGGTTTGGTGAGGTTGGGTGAGCAAACGCAGACCCTTTAAAGTAATACTGCATGGTACCCATCGCATGGGTCCCAAATCTCCAGCTTCAAGGGCATCTTCCTACATCGAAAACATGCATGAGAAACCCAGAAGATGGTACACCGTGTGATGGGGAAAGGTTTCTAAAACGCACCTCATTTCTCATCTCCTTGTGCCTGTGTTCGCCATTCCAGCCGCTTTACTAGCAAGCTCCCTACTTGGAGCATCAGCACCTTTAACCTCCTGTTCCGTACAGGTTGCAATTTGTCCTGAGGATGAACGGGAAGACGGGGAACCAACGAGAGACTAGCTCTTGGTGTCGGGACAGGCACAGGTCACTCTATTTTCCCATCAGGAAGAAGAATTAAACACAGGCTCAGCCTGCCCCCCGGAACCAGAACAGGGCCTGAAGCCATCCTGCGCTTTTGCGGCCAGCTCCCAAAAAAGCGAGTTGTAAAATGGAGGTTCAGGGCACTGCAATTCACAAACCTGCAGAGTTATAAATGATAACTCTCGTCCACAAATATATTGAGGGAAGGCAAAGAAGAGGATTTGAAATCAAGGCAGAATTGCACGAAACAGATTTCAGGAGGTAGATACGAATCGCCTTTAAAGCACATGAAAAGCGGCAAAACGTTGACAATGATGCCCTTGGCCAAAAAGGGCGTATGCGTTTTTTCCTGAATATATTCAGGAAAAAACGCATACGCCCTTTTTGGCCAACCAAGCAACCTGGAAAGGCAAATCAGCGCTACAGAGAAGTCTCGCTTCCCATCGGTCAAAAGGGCCATGCTGAAAAAAGTGTCAAAACCAGAAATGCAGGACAGGCCATGGAGAAATGGGAGCCTTGCTACACTGATGGGCGGGATGTAAATTGCCAACAGCCACTCTGGAGAAGTGTACGGTGTGTCCTGAAACATCTGAAAAACACATCTTAGAGAGCATAGGGCACTTCCACTCATGGGGGTATAAATTGGGAAAATGAAAAATCAGCAAGACACAAGCACCCCAAAGTTGAGGGCTGCTCTGTTGACAAGGACCTCCACTTCATTCCACCTTAAATATCCCAGGAAAGAGAAAAATGGATAAAGAAGTTGTGGTCCTTATGTACAATGGAATATCACTCAGCCATGAAATCAATGTCATAAGGTTAGTAGCAGCATGATGAGTGGATTTAGGTACGACGATTCTAAGTGAAATAAGTCACACAGAAAAGGACACTTCTCATAAGGTATCACTGATAGAGGGAATGTAAAAACCGTTACACTTGAACTGAATTACAAAACAGAACAGAGTCACACATGCAGAAAACACACTATGGCTGCTTAACGGGAAAGGTGAGGTGGGGTGATACATAAAACAAGGGTTTCAAATTAGCTCAGATACCGTTCCATAAACCCAATATGTAATAGACAAGACCTACTCCTTGCTCAGAGAACTGGACTCAACACGCCCTATTCACCGCACAAGAATATATCTGACTAGTAATAATCTTAAAACCTATGTATTGATATCTCTCTGTTAGTGTGTCAAGTGGGTGTAAAGCGGCATAAACACAGCAGTGAAAAGCAGCTAAACCCCATTATGAAAATAAATTACTTTGAAAAACCCATGAAACAACGACAGTGAAAGAGATAGAAATTCTTACACAATGAGTTCAGGGGCTGTGATGCAACCTGGATTGACCATATCTAGACCCACAGCTGGATGAGACATAAGGGTGGACACTCTTGGGGCTGAGAGGTTTGGTGAGGTTGGCTGAGCAAACGCAGACCCTTTAAAGTAATACGGCGTGGTACCCATCGCATGGGTCCCAAATCTCCAGGTTCAAGGGCATCTTCCTACATCGAAAACATGCATGAGAAACCCAGAAGATGGTACACCGTGTGATGGGGAAAGGTTTCTAAAATGCACCTCATTTCTCATCTCCTTGTGCCCGGGTTCGCCATTCCAGCCGCTTTACTAGCAATCTCCCTACTTGGAGCATCAGCACCTTTAACCTCCTGTTCCGTACAGGTTGCAATTTGTCCTGAGGATGAACGGGAAGACGGGGAACCAACGAGAGACTAGCTCTTGGTGTCGGGACAGGCAGAGGTCACTCTATTTTCCCATCAGGAAGAAGAATTAACCACAGGCTCAGCCTGCCCCCCGGAACCAGAACAGGGCCTGAAGCCATCCTGCGCTTTTGCGGCCAGCTCCCAAAAAAGCGAGTTGTAAAATGGAGGTTCAGGGCACTGCAATTCACAAACCTGCAGAGTTATAAATGATAACTTTCGTCCACAAATATATTGAGGGAAGGCAAAGAAGAGGATTTGAAATCAAGGCAGAATTGCACGAAACAGATTTCAGGAGGTAGATACGAATCGCCTTTAAAGCACATGAAAAGCGGCAAAACGTTGACAATGATGCCCTTGGCCAAAAAGGGCGTATGCGTTTTTTCCTGAATATATTCAGGAAAAAACGCATACGCCCTTTTTGGCCAACCAAGCAACCTGGAAAGGCAAATCAGTGCTACAGAGAAGTCTCGCTTCCCATCGGTCAAAAGGGCCATGCTGAAAAAAGTGTCAAAACCAGAAATGCAGTACAGGCCATGGAGAAATGGGAGCCTTGCTACACTGATGGGCGGGATGTAAATTGCCAACAGCCACTCTGGAGAAGTGTACGGTGTGTCCTGAAACATCTGAAAAACACATCTTAGAGAGCATAGGGCACTTCCACTCATGGGGGTATAAATTGGAAAAATGAAAAATCAGCAAGACACAAGCACCCCAATGTTGAGGGCTGCTCTGTTGACAAGGACCTCCACTTCATTCCACCTTAAATATCCCAGGAAAGAGAAAAATGGATAAAGAAGTTGTGGTCCTTATGTACAATGGAATATCACTCAGCCATGAAATCAATGTCATAAGGTTAGTAGCAGCATGAGGAGTGGATTTAGGTACGACGATTCTAAGTGAAATAAGTCACACAGAAAAGGACACTTCTCATAAGTTATCACTGATAGAGGGAATGTAAAAACCGTTACACTTGAACTGAATTACAAAACAGAACAGAGTCACACATGCAGAAAACACACTATGGCTGCTTAACGGGAAAGGTGAGGTGGGGTGATACATAAAACAAGCGTTTCAAATTAGCTCAGATACCGTTCCATAAACCCAATATGTAATAGACAAGACCTACTCCTTGCTCAGAGAACTGGACTCAACACGCCCTATTCACCGCACAAGAATATATCTGACTAGTAATAATCTTAAAACCTATGTATTGATATCTCTCTGTTAGTGTGTCAAGTGGGTGTAAAGCGGCATAAACACAGCAGTGAAAAGCAGCTAAACCCCATTATGAAAATAAATTACTTTGAAAAACCCATGAAACAACGACAGTGAAAGAGAGAGAAATTCTTACACAATGCGTTCAGGGGCTGTGATGCAACCTGGATTGACCATATCTAGACCCACAGCTGGATGAGACATAAGGGTGGACACTCTTGGGGCTGAGAGGTTTGGTGAGGTTGGGTGAGCAAACGCAGACCCTTTAAAGTAATACTGCATGGTACCCATCGCATGGGTCCCAAATCTCCAGCTTCAAGGGCATCTTCCTACATCGAAAACATGCATGAGAAACCCAGAAGATGGTACACCGTGTGATGGGGAAAGGTTTCTAAAACGCACCTCATTTCTCATCTCCTTGTGCCCGTGTTCGCCATTCCAGCCGCTTTACTAGCAAGCTCCCTACTTGGAGCATCAGCACCTTTAACCTCCTGTTCCGTACAGGTTGCAATTTGTCCTGAGGATGAACGGGAAGACGGGGAACCAACGAGAGACTAGCTCTTGGTGTCGGGACAGGCACAGGTCACTCTATTTTCCCATCAGGAAGAAGAATTAAACACAGGCTCAGCCTGCCCCCCGGAACCAGAACAGGGCCTGAAGCCATCCTGCGCTTTTGCGGCCAGCTCCCAAAAAAGCGAGTTGTAAAATGGAGGTTCAGGGCACTGCAATTCACAAACCTGCAGAGTTATAAATGATAACTCTCGTCCACAAATATATTGAGGGAAGGCAAAGAAGAGGATTTGAAATCAAGGCAGAATTGCACGAAACAGATTTCAGGAGGTAGATACGAATCGCCTTTAAAGCACATGAAAAGCGGCAAAACGTTGACAATGATGCCCTTGGCCAAAAAGGGCGTATGCGTTTTTTCCTGAATATATTCAGGAAAAAACGCATACGCCCTTTTTGGCCAACCAAGCAACCTGGAAAGGCAAATCAGCGCTACAGAGAAGTCTCGCTTCCCATCGGTCAAAAGGGCCATGCTGAAAAAAGTGTCAAAACCAGAAATGCAGGACAGGCCATGGAGAAATGGGAGCCTTGCTACACTGATGGGCGGGATGTAAATTGCCAACAGCCACTCTGGAGAAGTGTACGGTGTGTCCTGAAACATCTGAAAAACACATCTTAGAGAGCATAGGGCACTTCCACTCATGGGGGTATAAATTGGGAAAATGAAAAATCAGCAAGACACAAGCACCCCAAAGTTGAGGGCTGCTCTGTTGACAAGGACCTCCACTTCATTCCACCTTAAATATCCCAGGAAAGAGAAAAATGGATAAAGAAGTTGTGGTCCTTATGTACAATGGAATATCACTCACCCATGAAATCAATGTCATAAGGTTAGTAGCAGCATGATGAGTGGATTTAGGTACGACGATTCTAACTGAAATAAGTCACACAGAAAAGGACACTTCTCATAAGGTATCACTGATAGAGGGAATGTAAAAACCGTTACACTTGAACTGAATTACAAAACAGAACAGAGTCACACATGCAGAAAACACACTATGGCTGCTTAACGGGAAAGGTGAGGTGGGGTGATACATAAAACAAGGGTTTCAAATTAGCTCAGATACCGTTCCATAAACCCAATATGTAATAGACAAGACCTACTCCTTGCTCAGAGAACTGGACTCAACACGCCCTATTCACCGCACAAGAATATATCTGACTAGTAATAATCTTAAAACCTATGTATTGATATCTCTCTGTTAGTGTGTCAAGTGGGTGTAAAGCTGCATAAACACAGCAGTGAAAAGCAGCTAAACCCCATTATGAAAATAAATTACTTTGAAAAACCCATGAAACAACGACAGTGAAAGAGATAGAAATTCTTACACAATGAGTTCAGGGGCTGTGATGCAACCTGGATTGACCATATCTAGACCCACAGCTGGATGAGACATAAGGGTGGACACTCTTGGGGCTGAGAGGTTTGGTGAGGTTGGGTGAGCAAACGCAGACCCTTTAAAGTAATACGGCGTGGTACCCATCGCATGGGTCCCAAATCTCCAGCTTCAAGGGCATCTTCCTACATCGAAAACATGCATGAGAAACCCAGAAGATGGTACACCGTGTGATGGGGAAAGGTTTCTAAAACGCACCTCATTTCTCATCTCCTTGTGCCCGGGTTCGCCATTCCAGCCGCTTTACTAGCAATCTCCCTACTTGGAGCATCAGCACCTTTAACCTCCTGTTCCGTACAGGTTGCAATTTGTCCTGAGGATGAACGGGAAGACGGGGAACCAACGAGAGACTAGCTCTTGGTGTCGGGACAGGCAGAGGTCACTCTATTTTCCCATCAGGAAGAAGAATTAACCACAGGCTCAGCCTGCCCCCCGGAACCAGAACAGGGCCTGAAGCCATCCTGCGCTTTTGCGGCCAGCTCCCAAAAAAGCGAGTTGTAAAATGGAGGTTCAGGGCACTGCAATTCACAAACCTGCAGAGTTATAAATGATAACTTTCGTCCACAAATATATTGAGGGAAGGCAAAGAAGAGGATTTGAAATCAAGGCAGAATTGCACGAAACAGATTTCAGGAGGTAGATACGAATCGCCTTTAAAGCACATGAAAAGCGGCAAAACGTTGACAATGATGCCCTTGGCCAAAAAGGGCGTATGCGTTTTTTCCTGAATATATTCAGGAAAAAACGCATACGCCCTTTTTGGCCAACCAAGCAACCTGGAAAGGCAAATCAGTGCTACAGAGAAGTCTCGCTTCCCATCGGTCAAAAGGGCCATGCTGAAAAAAGTGTCAAAACCAGAAATGCAGTACAGGCCATGGAGAAATGGGAGCCTTGCTACACTGATGGGCGGGATGTAAATTGCCAACAGCCACTCTGGAGAAGTGTACGGTGTGTCCTGAAACATCTGAAAAACACATCTTAGAGAGCATAGGGCACTTCCACTCATGGGGGTATAAATTGGAAAAATGAAAAATCAGCAAGACACAAGCACCCCAAAGTTGAGGGCTGCTCTGTTGACAAGGACCTCCACTTCATTCCACCTTAAATATCCCAGGAAAGAGAAAAATGGATAAAGAAGTTGTGGTCCTTATGTACAATGGAATATCACTCAGCCATGAAATCAATGTCATAAGGTTAGTAGCAGCATGAGGAGTGGATTTAGGTACGACGATTCTAAGTGAAATAAGTCACACAGAAAAGGACACTTCTCATAAGGTATCACTGATAGAGGGAATGTAAAAACCGTTACACTTGAACTGAATTACAAAACAGAACAGAGTCACACATGCAGAAAACACACTATGGCTGCTTAACGGGAAAGGTGAGGTGGGGTGATACATAAAACAAGCGTTTCAAATTAGCTCAGATACCGTTCCATAAGCCCAATATGTAATAGACAAGACCTACTCCTTGCTCAGAGAACTGGACTCAACACGCCCTATTCACCGCACAAGAATATATCTGACTAGTAATAATCTTAAAACCTATGTATTGATATCTCTCTGTTAGTGTGTCAAGTGGGTGTAAAGCGGCATAAACACAGCAGTGAAAAGCAGCTAAACCCCATTATGAAAATAAATTACTTTGAAAAACCCATGAAACAACGACAGTGAAAGAGAGAGAAATTCTTACACAATGCGTTCAGGGGCTGTGATGCAACCTGGATTGACCATATCTAGACCCACAGCTGGATGAGACATAAGGGTGGACACTCTTGGGGCTGAGAGGTTTGGTGAGGTTGGGTGAGCAAACGCAGACCCTTTAAAGTAATACTGCATGGTACCCATCGCATGGGTCCCAAATCTCCAGCTTCAAGGGCATCTTCCTACATCGAAAACATGCATGAGAAACCCAGAAGATGGTACACCGTGTGATGGGGAAAGGTTTCTAAAACGCACCTCATTTGTCATCTCCTTGTGCCCGTGTTCGCCATTCCAGCCGCTTTACTAGCAAGCTCCCTACTTGGAGCATCAGCACCTTTAACCTCCTGTTCCGTACAGGTTGCAATTTGTCCTGAGGATGAACGGGAAGACGGGGAACCAACGAGAGACTAGCTCTTGGTGTCGGGACAGGCACAGGTCACTCTATTTTCCCATCAGGAAGAAGAATTAAACACAGGCTCAGCCTGCCCCCCGGAACCAGAACAGGGCCTGAAGCCATCCTGCGCTTTTGCGGCCAGCTCCCAAAAAAGCGAGTTGTAAAATGGAGGTTCAGGGCACTGCAATTCACAAACCTGCAGAGTTATAAATGATAACTCTCGTCCACAAATATATTGAGGGAAGGCAAAGAAGAGGATTTGAAATCAAGGCAGAATTGCACGAAACAGATTTCAGGAGGTAGATACGAATCGCCTTTAAAGCACATGAAAAGCGGCAAAACGTTGACAATGATGCCCTTGGCCAAAAAGGGCGTATGCGTTTTTTCCTGAATATATTCAGGAAAAAACGCATACGCCCTTTTTGGCCAACCAAGCAACCTGGAAAGGCAAATCAGCGCTACAGAGAAGTCTCGCTTCCCATCGGTCAAAAGGGCCATGCTGAAAAAAGTGTCAAAACCAGAAATGCAGTACAGGCCATGGAGAAATGGGAGCCTTGCTACACTGATGGGCGGGATGTAAATTGCCAACAGCCACTCTGGAGAAGTGTACGGTGTGTCCTGAAACATCTGAAAAACACATCTTAGAGAGCATAGGGCACTTCCACTCATGGGGGTATAAATTGGGAAAATGAAAAATCAGCAAGACACAAGCACCCCAAAGTTGAGGGCTGCTCTGTTGACAAGGACCTCCACTTCATTCCACCTTAAATATCCCAGGAAAGAGAAAAATGGATAAAGAAGTTGTGGTCCTTATGTACAATGGAATATCACTCAGCCATGAAATCAATGTCATAAGGTTAGTAGCAGCATGATGAGTGGATTTAGGTACGACGATTCTAACTGAAATAAGTCACACAGAAAAGGACACTTCTCATAAGGTATCACTGATAGAGGGAATGTAAAAACCGTTACACTTGAACTGAATTACAAAACAGAACAGAGTCACACATGCAGAAAACACACTATGGCTGCTTAACGGGAAAGGTGAGGTGGGGTGATACATAAAACAAGGGTTTCAAATTAGCTCAGATACCGTTCCATAAACCCAATATGTAATAGACAAGACCTACTCCTTGCTCAGAGAACTGGACTCAACACGCCCTATTCACCGCACAAGAATATATCTGACTAGTAATAATCTTAAAACCTATGTATTGATATCTCTCTGTTAGTGTGTCAAGTGGGTGTAAAGCGGCATAAACACAGCAGTGAAAAGCAGCTAAACCCCATTATGAAAATAAATTACTTTGAAAAACCCATGAAACAACGACAGTGAAAGAGATAGAAATTCTTACACAATGAGTTCAGGGGCTGTGATGCAACCTGGATTGACCATATCTAGACCCACAGCTGGATGAGACATAAGGGTGGACACTCTTGGGGCTGAGAGGTTTGGTGAGGTTGGGTGAGCAAACGCAGACCCTTTAAAGTAATACGGCGTGGTACCCATCGCATGGGTCCCAAATCTCCAGGTTCAAGGGCATCTTCCTACATCCAAAACATGCATGAGAAACCCAGAAGATGGTACACCGTGTGATGGGGAAAGGCTTCTAAAACGCACCTCATTTCTCATCTCCTTGTGCCCGGGTTCGCCATTCCAGCCGCTTTACTAGCAAGCTCCCTACTTGGAGCATCAGCACCTTTAACCTCCTGTTCCGTACAGGTTGCAATTTGTCCTGAGGATGAACGGGAAGACGGGGAACCAACGAGAGACTAGCTCTTGGTGTCGGGACAGGCACAGGTCACTCTATTTTCCCATCAGGAAGAAGAATTAAACACAGGCTCAGCCTGCCCCCCGGAACCAGAACAGGGCCTGAAGCCATCCTGCGCTTTTGCGGCCAGCTCCCTAAAAAGCGAGTTGTAAAATGGAGGTTCAGGACACTGCAATTCACAAACCTGCAGAGTTATAAATGATAACTCTCGTCCACAAATATATTGAGGGAAGGCAAAGAAGAGGATTTGAAATCAAGGCAGAATTGCACGAAACAGATTTCAGGAGGTAGATACGAATCGCCTTTAAAGCACATGAAAAGCAGCAAAACGTTGACAATGATGCCCTTGGCCAAAAAGGGCGTATGCGTTTTTTCCTGAATATATTCAGGAAAAAACGCATACGCCCTTTTTGGCCAACCAAGCCACCTGGAAAGGCAAATCAGCGCTACAAAGAAGACTCGCTACCCATCGGTCAAAAGGGCCATGCTGAAAAAAGTGTCAAAACCAGAAATGCAGTACAGGCCATGGAGAAATGGGAGCCTTGCTACACTGATGGGCGGGATGTAAATTGCCAACAGCCACTCTGGAGAAGTGTACGGTGTGTCCTGAAACATCTGAAAAACACATCTTAGAGAGTATAGGGCACTTCCACTCATGGGGGTATAAATTGGGAAAATGAAAAATCAGCAAGACACAAGCACCCCAAAGTTGAGGGCTGCTCTGTTGACAAGGACCTCCACTTCATTCCACCTTAAATATCCCAGGAAAGAGAAAAATGGATAAAGAAGTTGTGGTCCTTATGTACAATGGAATATCACTCAGCCATGAAATCAATGTCATAAGGTTAGTAGCAGCATGATGAGTGGATTTAGGTACGACGATTCTAACTGAAATAAGTCACACAGAAAAGGACACTTCTCATAAGGTATCACTGATAGAGGGAATGTAAAAACCGTTACACTTGAACTGAATTACAAAACAGAACAGAGTCACACATGCAGAAAACACACTATGGCTGCTTAACGGGAAAGGTGAGGTGGGGTGATACATAAAACAAGGGTTTCAAATTAGCTCAGATACCGTTCCATAAACCCAATATGTAATAGACAAGACCTACTCCTTGCTCAGAGAACTGGACTCAACACGCCCTATTCACCGCACAAGAATATATCTGACTAGTAATAATCTTAAAACCTATGTATTGATATCTCTCTGTTAGTGTGTCAAGTGGGTGTAAAGCGGCATAAACACAGCCGTGAAAAGCAGCTAAACCCCATTATGAAAATAAATTACTTTGAAAAACCCATGAAACAACGACAGTGAAAGAGATAGAAATTCTTACACAATGAGTTCAGGGGCTGTGATGCAACCTGGATTGACCATATGTAGACCCACAGCTGGATGAGACATAAGGGTGGACACTCTTGGGGCTGAGAGGTTTGGTGAGGTTGGGTGAGCAAACGCAGACCCTTTAAAGTAATACGGCGTGGTACCCATCGCATGGGTCCCAAATCTCCAGGTTCAAGGGCATCTTCCTACATCGAAAACATGCATGAGAAACCCAGAAGATGGTACACCGTGTGATGGGGAAAGGTTTCTAAAACGCACCTCATTTCTCATCTCCTTGTGCCCGGGTTCGCCATTCCAGCCGCTTTACTAGCAATCTCCCTACTTGGAGCATCAGCACCTTTAACCTCCTGTTCCGTACAGGTTGCAATTTGTCCTGAGGATGAACGGGAAGACGGGGAACCAACGAGAGACTAGCTCTTGGTGTCGGGACAGGCAGAGGTCACTCTATTTTCCCATCAGGAAGAAGAATTAACCACAGGCTCAGCCTGCCCCCCGGAACCAGAACAGGGCCTGAAGCCATCCTGCGCTTTTGCGGCCAGCTCCCAAAAAAGCGAGTTGTAAAATGGAGGTTCAGGGCACTGCAATTCACAAACCTGCAGAGTTATAAATGATAACTTTCGTCCACAAATATATTGAGGGAAGGCAAAGAAGAGGATTTGAAATCAAGGCAGAATTGCACGAAACAGATTTCAGGAGGTAGATACGAATCGCCTTTAAAGCACATGAAAAGCGGCAAAACGTTGACAATGATGCCCTTGGCCAAAAAGGGCGTATGCGTTTTTTCCTGAATATATTCAGGAAAAAACGCATAGGCCCTTTTTGGCCAACCAAGCAACCTGGAAAGGCAAATCAGTGCTACAGAGAAGTCTCGCTTCCCATCGGTCAAAAGGGCCATGCTGAAAAAAGTGTCAAAACCAGAAATGCAGTACAGGCCATGGAGAAATGGGAGCCTTGCTACACTGATGGGCGGGATGTAAATTGCCAACAGCCACTCTGGAGAAGTGTACGGTGTGTCCTGAAACATCTGAAAAACACATCTTAGAGAGCATAGGGCACTTCCACTCATGGGGGTATAAATTGGAAAAATGAAAAATCAGCAAGACACAAGCACCCCAAAGTTGAGGGCTGCTCTGTTGACAAGGACCTCCACTTCATTCCACCTTAAATATCCCAGGAAAGAGAAAAATGGATAAAGAAGTTGTGGTCCTTATGTACAATGGAATATCACTCAGCCATGAAATCAATGTCATAAGGTTAGTAGCAGCATGAGGAGTGGATTTAGGTACGACGATTCTAAGTGAAATAAGTCACACAGAAAAGGACACTTCTCATAAGGTATCACTGATAGAGGGAATGTAAAAACCGTTACACTTGAACTGAATTACAAAACAGAACAGAGTCACACATGCAGAAAACACACTATGGCTGCTTAACGGGAAAGGTGAGGTGGGGTGATACATAAAACAAGCGTTTCAAATTAGCTCAGATACCGTTCCATAAGCCCAATATGTAATAGACAAGACCTACTCCTTGCTCAGAGAACTGGACTCAACACGCCCTATTCACCGCACAAGAATATATCTGACTAGTAATAATCTTAAAACCTATGTATTGATATCTCTCTGTTAGTGTGTCAAGTGGGTGTAAAGCGGCATAAACACAGCAGTGAAAAGCAGCTAAACCCCATTATGAAAATAAATTACTTTGAAAAACCCATGAAACAACGACAGTGAAAGAGAGAGAAATTCTTACACAATGCGTTCAGGGGCTGTGATGCAACCTGGATTGACCATATCTAGACCCACAGCTGGATGAGACATAAGGGTGGACACTCTTGGGGCTGAGAGGTTTGGTGACGTTGGGTGAGCAAACGCAGACCCTTTAAAATAATACTGCATGGTACCCATCGCATGGGTCCCAAATCTCCAGCTTCAAGGGCATCTTCCTACATCGAAAACATGCATGAGAAACCCAGAAGATGGTACACCGTGTGATGGGGAAAGGTTTCTAAAACGCACCTCATTTGTCATCTCCTTGTGCCCGTGTTCGCCATTCCAGCCGCTTTACTAGCAAGCTCCCTACTTGGAGCATCAGCACCTTTAACCTCCTGTTCCGTACAGGTTGCAATTTGTCCTGAGGATGAACGGGAAGACGGGGAACCAACGAGAGACTAGCTCTTGGTGTTGGGACAGGCACAGGTCACTCTATTTTCCCATCAGGAAGAAGAATTAACCACAGGCTCAGCCTGCCCCCCGGAACCAGAACAGGGCCTGAAGCCATCCTGCGCTTTTGCGGCCAGCTCCCTAAAAAGCGAGTTGTAAAATGGAGGTTCAGGACACTGCAATTCACAAACCTGCAGAGTTATAAATGATAACTCTCGTCCACAAATATATTGAGGGAAGGCAAAGAAGAGGATTTGAAATCAAGGCAGAATTGCACGAAACAGATTTCAGGAGGTAGATACGAATCGCCTTTAAAGCACATGAAAAGCGGCAAAACGTTGACAATGATGCCCTTGGCCAAAAAGGGCGTATGCGTTTTTTCCTGAATATATTCAGGAAAAAACGCATACGCCCTTTTTGGCCAACCAAGCAACCTGGAAAGGCAAATCAGCGCTACAGAGAAGTCTCGCTTCCCATCGGTCAAAAGGGCCATGCTGAAAAAAGTGTCAAAACCAGAAATGCAGTACAGGCCATGGAGAAATGGGAGCCTTGCTACACTGATGGGCGGGATGTAAATTGCCAACAGCCACTCTGGAGAAGTGTACGGTGTGTCCTGAAACATCTGAAAAACACATCTTAGAGAGCATAGGGCACTTCCACTCATGGGGGTATAAATTGGGAAAATGAAAAATCAGCAAGACACAAGCACCCCAAAGTTGAGGGCTGCTCTGTTGACAAGGACCTCCACTTCATTCCACCTTAAATATCCCAGGAAAGAGAAAAATGGATAAAGAAGTTGTGGTCCTTATGTACAATGGAATATCACTCAGCCATAAAATCAATGTCATAAGGTTAGTAGCAGCATGATGAGTGGATTTAGGTACGACGATTCTAACTGAAATAAGTCACACAGAAAAGGACACTTCTCATAAGGTATCACTGATAGAGGGAATGTAAAAACCGTTACACTTGAACTGAATTACAAAACAGAACAGAGTCACACATGCAGAAAACACACTATGGCTGCTTAACGGGAAAGGTGAGGTGGGGTGATACATAAAACAAGAGTTTCAAATTAGCTCAGATACCGTTCCATAAACCCAATATGTAATAGACAAGACCTACTCCTTGCTCAGAGAACTGGACTCAACACGCCCTATTCACCGCACAAGAATATATCTGACTAGTAATAATCTTAAAACCTATGTATTGATATCTCTCTGTTAGTGTGTCAAGTGGGTGTAAAGCGGCATAAACACAGCAGTGAAAAGCAGCTAAACCCCATTATGAAAATAAATTACTTTGAAAAACCCATGAAACAACGACAGTGAAAGAGATAGAAATTCTTACACAATGAGTTCAGGGGCTGTGATGCAACCTGGATTGACCATATCTAGACCCACAGCTGGATGAGACATAAGGGTGGACACTCTTGGGGCTGAGAGGTTTGGTGAGGTTGGGTGAGCAAACGCAGACCCTTTAAAGTAATACGGCGTGGTACCCATCGCATGGGTCCCAAATCTCCAGGTTCAAGGGCATCTTCCTACATCGAAAACATGCATGAGAAACCCAGAAGATGGTACACCGTGTGATGGGGAAAGGTTTCTAAAACGCACCTCATTTCTCATCTCCTTGTGCCCGGGTTCGCCATTCCAGCCGCTTTACTAGCAATCTCCCTACTTGGAGCATCAGCACCTTTAACCTCCTGTTCCGTACAGGTTGCAATTTGTCCTGAGGATGAACGGGAAGACGGGGAACCAACGAGAGACTAGCTCTTGGTGTCGGGACAGGCAGAGGTCACTCTATTTTCCCATCAGGAAGAAGAATTAACCACAGGCTCAGCCTGCCCCCCGGAACCAGAACAGGGCCTGAAGCCATCCTGCGCTTTTGCGGCCAGCTCCCAAAAAAGCGAGTTGTAAAATGGAGGTTCAGGGCACTGCAATTCACAAACCTGCAGAGTTATAAATGATAACTTTCGTCCACAAATATATTGAGGGAAGGCAAAGAAGAGGATTTGAAATCAAGGCAGAATTGCACGAAACAGATTTCAGGAGGTAGATACGAATCGCCTTTAAAGCACATGAAAAGCGGCAAAACGTTGACAATGATGCCCTTGGCCAAAAAGGGCGTATGCGTTTTTTCCTGAATATATTCAGGAAAAAACGCATAGGCCCTTTTTGGCCAACCAAGCAACCTGGAAAGGCAAATCAGTGCTACAGAGAAGTCTCGCTTCCCATCGGTCAAAAGGGCCATGCTGAAAAAAGTGTCAAAACCAGAAATGCAGTACAGGCCATGGAGAAATGGGAGCCTTGCTACACTGATGGGCGGGATGTAAATTGCCAACAGCCACTCTGGAGAAGTGTACGGTGTGTCCTGAAACATCTGAAAAACACATCTTAGAGAGCATAGGGCACTTCCACTCATGGGGGTATAAATTGGAAAAATGAAAAATCAGCAAGACACAAGCACCCCAAAGTTGAGGGCTGCTCTGTTGACAAGGACCTCCACTTCATTCCACCTTAAATATCCCAGGAAAGAGAAAAATGGATAAAGAAGTTGTGGTCCTTATGTACAATGGAATATCACTCAGCCATGAAATCAATGTCATAAGGTTAGTAGCAGCATGAGGAGTGGATTTAGGTACGACGATTCTAAGTGAAATAAGTCACACAGAAAAGGACACTTCTCATAAGGTATCACTGATAGAGGGAATGTAAAAACCGTTACACTTGAACTGAATTACAAAACAGAACAGAGTCACACATGCAGAAAACACACTATGGCTGCTTAACGGGAAAGGTGAGGTGGGGTGATACATAAAACAAGCGTTTCAAATTAGCTCAGATACCGTTCCATAAGCCCAATATGTAATAGACAAGACCTACTCCTTGCTCAGAGAACTGGACTCAACACGCCCTATTCACCGCACAAGAATATATCTGACTAGTAATAATCTTAAAACCTATGTATTGATATCTCTCTGTTAGTGTGTCAAGTGGGTGTAAAGCGGCATAAACACAGCAGTGAAAAGCAGCTAAACCCCATTATGAAAATAAATTACTTTGAAAAACCCATGAAACAACGACAGTGAAAGAGAGAGAAATTCTTACACAATGCGTTCAGGGGCTGTGATGCAACCTGGATTGACCATATCTAGACCCACAGCTGGATGAGACATAAGGGTGGACACTCTTGGGGCTGAGAGGTTTGGTGACGTTGGGTGAGCAAACGCAGACCCTTTAAAATAATACTGCATGGTACCCATCGCATGGGTCCCAAATCTCCAGCTTCAAGGGCATCTTCCTACATCGAAAACATGCATGAGAAACCCAGAAGATGGTACACCGTGTGATGGGGAAAGGTTTCTAAAACGCACCTCATTTGTCATCTCCTTGTGCCCGTGTTCGCCATTCCAGCCGCTTTACTAGCAAGCTCCCTACTTGGAGCATCAGCACCTTTAACCTCCTGTTCCGTACAGGTTGCAATTTGTCCTGAGGATGAACGGGAAGACGGGGAACCAACGAGAGACTAGCTCTTGGTGTTGGGACAGGCACAGGTCACTCTATTTTCCCATCAGGAAGAAGAATTAACCACAGGCTCAGCCTGCCCCCCGGAACCAGAACAGGGCCTGAAGCCATCCTGCGCTTTTGCGGCCAGCTCCCTAAAAAGCGAGTTGTAAAATGGAGGTTCAGGACACTGCAATTCACAAACCTGCAGAGTTATAAATGATAACTCTCGTCCACAAATATATTGAGGGAAGGCAAAGAAGAGGATTTGAAATCAAGGCAGAATTGCACGAAACAGATTTCAGGAGGTAGATACGAATCGCCTTTAAAGCACATGAAAAGCGGCAAAACGTTGACAATGATGCCCTTGGCCAAAAAGGGCGTATGCGTTTTTTCCTGAATATATTCAGGAAAAAACGCATACGCCCTTTTTGGCCAACCAAGCAACCTGGAAAGGCAAATCAGCGCTACAGAGAAGTCTCGCTTCCCATCGGTCAAAAGGGCCATGCTGAAAAAAGTGTCAAAACCAGAAATGCAGTACAGGCCATGGAGAAATGGGAGCCTTGCTACACTGATGGGCGGGATGTAAATTGCCAACAGCCACTCTGGAGAAGTGTACGGTGTGTCCTGAAACATCTGAAAAACACATCTTAGAGAGCATAGGGCACTTCCACTCATGGGGGTATAAATTGGGAAAATGAAAAATCAGCAAGACACAAGCACCCCAAAGTTGAGGGCTGCTCTGTTGACAAGGACCTCCACTTCATTCCACCTTAAATATCCCAGGAAAGAGAAAAATGGATAAAGAAGTTGTGGTCCTTATGTACAATGGAATATCACTCAGCCATAAAATCAATGTCATAAGGTTAGTAGCAGCATGATGAGTGGATTTAGGTACGACGATTCTAACTGAAATAAGTCACACAGAAAAGGACACTTCTCATAAGGTATCACTGATAGAGGGAATGTAAAAACCGTTACACTTGAACTGAATTACAAAACAGAACAGAGTCACACATGCAGAAAACACACTATGGCTGCTTAACGGGAAAGGTGAGGTGGGGTGATACATAAAACAAGAGTTTCAAATTAGCTCAGATACCGTTCCATAAACCCAATATGTAATAGACAAGACCTACTCCTTGCTCAGAGAACTGGACTCAACACGCCCTATTCACCGCACAAGAATATATCTGACTAGTAATAATCTTAAAACCTATGTATTGATATCTCTCTGTTAGTGTGTCAAGTGGGTGTAAAGCGGCATAAACACAGCAGTGAAAAGCAGCTAAACCCCATTATGAAAATAAATTACTTTGAAAAACCCATGAAACAACGACAGTGAAAGAGATAGAAATTCTTACACAATGAGTTCAGGGGCTGTGATGCAACCTGGATTGACCATATCTAGACCCACAGCTGGATGAGACATAAGGGTGGACACTCTTGGGGCTGAGAGGTTTGGTGAGGTTGGGTGAGCAAACGCAGACCCTTTAAAGTAATACGGCGTGGTACCCATCGCATGGGTCCCAAATCTCCAGGTTCAAGGGCATCTTCCTACATCGAAAACATGCATGAGAAACCCAGAAGATGGTACACCGTGTGATGGGGAAAGGTTTCTAAAACGCACCTCATTTCTCATCTCCTTGTGCCCGGGTTCGCCATTCCAGCCGCTTTACTAGCAATCTCCCTACTTGGAGCATCAGCACCTTTAACCTCCTGTTCCGTACAGGTTGCAATTTGTCCTGAGGATGAACGGGAAGACGGGGAACCAACGAGAGACTAGCTCTTGGTGTCGGGACAGGCAGAGGTCACTCTATTTTCCCATCAGGAAGAAGAATTAACCACAGGCTCAGCCTGCCCCCCGGAACCAGAACAGGGCCTGAAGCCATCCTGCGCTTTTGCGGCCAGCTCCCAAAAAAGCGAGTTGTAAAATGGAGGTTCAGGGCACTGCAATTCACAAACCTGCAGAGTTATAAATGATAACTTTCGTCCACAAATATATTGAGGGAAGGCAAAGAAGAGGATTTGAAATCAAGGCAGAATTGCACGAAACAGATTTCAGGAGGTAGATACGAATCGCCTTTAAAGCACATGAAAAGCGGCAAAACGTTGACAATGATGCCCTTGGCCAAAAAGGGCGTATGCTTTTTTTCCTGAATATATTCAGGAAAAAACGCATAGGCCCTTTTTGGCCAACCAAGCAACCTGGAAAGGCAAATCAGTGCTACAGAGAAGTCTCGCTTCCCATCGGTCAAAAGGGCCATGCTGAAAAAAGTGTCAAAACCAGAAATGCAGTACAGGCCATGGAGAAATGGGAGCCTTGCTACACTGATGGGCGGGATGTAAATTGCCAACAGCCACTCTGGAGAAGTGTACGGTGTGTCCTGAAACATCTGAAAAACACATCTTAGAGAGCATAGGGCACTTCCACTCATGGGGGTATAAATTGGAAAAATGAAAAATCAGCAAGACACAAGCACCCCAAAGTTGAGGGCTGCTCTGTTGACAAGGACCTCCACTTCATTCCACCTTAAATATCCCAGGAAAGAGAAAAATGGATAAAGAAGTTGTGGTCCTTATGTACAATGGAATATCACTCAGCCATGAAATCAATGTCATAAGGTTAGTAGCAGCATGAGGAGTGGATTTAGGTACGACGATTCTAAGTGAAATAAGTCACACAGAAAAGGACACTTCTCATAAGGTATCACTGATAGAGGGAATGTAAAAACCGTTACACTTGAACTGAATTACAAAACAGAACAGAGTCACACATGCAGAAAACACACTATGGCTGCTTAACGGGAAAGGTGAGGTGGGGTGATACATAAAACAAGCGTTTCAAATTAGCTCAGATACCGTTCCATAAGCCCAATATGTAATAGACAAGACCTACTCCTTGCTCAGAGAACTGGACTCAACACGCCCTATTCACCGCACAAGAATATATCTGACTAGTAATAATCTTAAAACCTATGTATTGATATCTCTCTGTTAGTGTGTCAAGTGGGTGTAAAGCGGCATAAACACAGCAGTGAAAAGCAGCTAAACCCCATTATGAAAATAAATTACTTTGAAAAACCCATGAAACAACGACAGTGAAAGAGAGAGAAATTCTTACACAATGCGTTCAGGGGCTGTGATGCAACCTGGATTGACCATATCTAGACCCACAGCTGGATGAGACATAAGGGTGGACACTCTTGGGGCTGAGAGGTTTGGTGACGTTGGGTGAGCAAACGCAGACCCTTTAAAGTAATACTGCATGGTACCCATCGCATGGGTCCCAAATCTCCAGCTTCAAGGGCATCTTCCTACATCGAAAACATGCATGAGAAACCCAGAAGATGGTACACCGTGTGATGGGGAAAGGTTTCTAAAACGCACCTCATTTGTCATCTCCTTGTGCCCGTGTTCGCCATTCCAGCCGCTTTACTAGCAAGCTCCCTACTTGGAGCATCAGCACCTTTAACCTCCTGTTCCGTACAGGTTGCAATTTGTCCTGAGGATGAACGGGAAGACGGGGAACCAACGAGAGACTAGCTCTTGGTGTTGGGACAGGCACAGGTCACTCTATTTTCCCATCAGGAAGAAGAATTAACCACAGGCTCAGCCTGCCCCCCGGAACCAGAACAGGGCCTGAAGCCATCCTGCGCTTTTGCGGCCAGCTCCCTAAAAAGCGAGTTGTAAAATGGAGGTTCAGGACACTGCAATTCACAAACCTGCAGAGTTATAAATGATAACTCTCGTCCACAAATATATTGAGGGAAGGCAAAGAAGAGGATTTGAAATCAAGGCAGAATTGCACGAAACAGATTTCAGGAGGTAGATACGAATCGCCTTTAAAGCACATGAAAAGCGGCAAAACGTTGACAATGATGCCCTTGGCCAAAAAGGGCGTATGCGTTTTTTCCTGAATATATTCAGGAAAAAACGCATACGCCCTTTTTGGCCAACCAAGCAACCTGGAAAGGCAAATCAGCGCTACAGAGAAGTCTCGCTTCCCATCGGTCAAAAGGGCCATGCTGAAAAAAGTGTCAAAACCAGAAATGCAGTACAGGCCATGGAGAAATGGGAGCCTTGCTACACTGATGGGCGGGATGTAAATTGCCAACAGCCACTCTGGAGAAGTGTACGGTGTGTCCTGAAACATCTGAAAAACACATCTTAGAGAGCATAGGGCACTTCCACTCATGGGGGTATAAATTGGGAAAATGAAAAATCAGCAAGACACAAGCACCCCAAAGTTGAGGGCTGCTCTGTTGACAAGGACCTCCACTTCATTCCACCTTAAATATCCCAGGAAAGAGAAAAATGGATAAAGAAGTTGTGGTCCTTATGTACAATGGAATATCACTCAGCCATAAAATCAATGTCATAAGGTTAGTAGCAGCATGATGAGTGGATTTAGGTACGACGATTCTAACTGAAATAAGTCACACAGAAAAGGACACTTCTCATAAGGTATCACTGATAGAGGGAATGTAAAAACCGTTACACTTGAACTGAATTACAAAACAGAACAGAGTCACACATGCAGAAAACACACTATGGCTGCTTAACGGGAAAGGTGAGGTGGGGTGATACATAAAACAAGAGTTTCAAATTAGCTCAGATACCGTTCCATAAACCCAATATGTAATAGACAAGACCTACTCCTTGCTCAGAGAACTGGACTCAACACGCCCTATTCACCGCACAAGAATATATCTGACTAGTAATAATCTTAAAACCTATGTATTGATATCTCTCTGTTAGTGTGTCAAGTGGGTGTAAAGCGGCATAAACACAGCAGTGAAAAGCAGCTAAACCCCATTATGAAAATAAATTACTTTGAAAAACCCATGAAACAACGACAGTGAAAGAGATAGAAATTCTTACACAATGAGTTCAGGGGCTGTGATGCAACCTGGATTGACCATATCTAGACCCACAGCTGGATGAGACATAAGGGTGGACACTCTTGGGGCTGAGAGGTTTGGTGAGGTTGGGTGAGCAAACGCAGACCCTTTAAAGTAATACGGCGTGGTACCCATCGCATGGGTCCCATATCTCCAGCTTCAAGGGCATCTTCCTACATCGAAAACATGCATGAGAAACCCAGAAGATGGTACACCGTGTGATGGGGAAAGGTTTCTAAAACGCACATCATTTCTCATCTCCTTGTGCCCGGGTTCGCCATTCCAGCCGTTTACTAGCAATCTCCCTACTTGGAGCATCAGCACCTTTAACCTCCTGTTCCGTACAGGTTGCAATTTGTCCTGAGGATGAACGGGAAGACGGGGAACCAACGAGAGACTAGCTCTTGGTGTTGGGACAGGCACAGGTCACTCTATTTTCCCATCAGGAAGAAGAATTAACCACAGGCTCAGCCTGCCCCCCGGAACCAGAACAGGGCCTGAAGCCATTCTGCGATTTTGCGGCCAGCTCCCAAAAAAGCGAGTTGTAAAATGGAGGTTCAGGGCACTGCAATTCACAAACCTGCAGAGTTATAAATGATAACTCTCGTCCACAAATATATTGAGGGAAGGCAAAGAAGAGGATTTGAAATCAAGGCAGAATTGCACGAAGCAGATTTCAGGAGGTAGATACGAATCGCCTTTAAAGCACATGAAAAGCGGCAAAACGTTGACAATGATGCCCTTGGCCAAAAAGGGCGTATGCGTTTTTTCCTGAATATATTCAGGAAAAATCGCATACGCCCTTTTTGGCCAACCAAGCAACCTGGAAAGGCAAATCAGCGCTACAGAGAAGTCTCGCTTCCCATCGGTCAAAAGGGCCATGCTGAAAAAAGTGTCAAAACCAGAAATGCAGTACAGGCCATGGAGAAATGGGAGCCTTGCTACACTGATGGGCGGGATGTAAATTGCCAACAGCCACTCTGGAAAAGTGTACGGTGTGTCCTGAAACATCTGAAAAACACAGCTTAGAGAGCATAGGGCACTTCCACTCAAGGGGGTATAAATTGGAAAAATTAAAAATCAGCAAGACACAAGCACCCCAAAGTTGAGGGCTGCTCTGTTGACAAGGACCTCCACTTCATTCCACCTTCAATATCCCAGGAAAGAGAAAAATGGATAAAGAAGTTGTGGTCCTTATGTACAATGGAATATCACTCAGCCATGAAATCAATGTCATAAGGTTAGTAGCAGCATGATGAGTGGATTTAGGTACGACGATTCTAAGTGAAATAAGTCACACAGAAAAGGACACTTCTCATAAGGTATCACTGATAGAGGGAATGTAAAAACCGTTACACTTGAACTGAATTACAAAACAGAACAGAGTCACACATGCAGAAAACACACTATGGCTGCTTAACGGGAAAGGTGAGGTGGGGTGATACATAAAACAAGGGTATCAAATTAGCTCAGATACCGTTCCATAAACCCAATATGTAATAGACAAGACCTACTCCTTGCTCAGAGAACTGGACTCAACACGCCCTATTCACCGCACAAGAATATATCTGACTAATAATAATCGTAAAACCTATGTATTGATATCTCTCTGTTAGTGTGTCAAGTGGGTGTAAAGCGGCATAAACACAGCAGTGAAAAGCAGCTAAACCCCATTATAAAAATAAATTACTTTGAAACACCCATGAAACAAAGACAGTGAAAGAGAGAGAAATTCTTACACAATGCGTTCAGGGGCTGTGATGCAACCTGGATTGACCATATCTAGACGCACAGCTGGATGAGACATAAGGGTGGACACTCTTGGGGCTGAGAGGTTTGGTGAGGTTGGGTGAGCAAACGCAGACCCTTTAAAGTAATACTGCGTGGTACCCATCGCATGGGTCCCAAATCTCCAGGTTCAAGGGCATCTTCCTACATCCAAAACATGCATGAGAAACCCAGAAGATGGTACACCGTGTGATGGGGAAAGGCTTCTAAAACGCACCTCATTTCTCATCTCCTTGTGCCCGGGTTCGCCATTCCAGCCGCTTTACTAGCAAGCTCCCTACTTGGAGCATCAGCACCTTTAACCTCCTGTTCCGTACAGGTTGCAATTTGTCCTGAGGATAAACGGGAAGACGTGGAACCAAAGAGAAACTAGCTCTTGGTGTTGGGACAGGCACAGGTCACTCTATTTTCCCATCAGAAAGAAGAATTAACCACAGGCTCAGCCTGCCCCCCGGAACCAGAACAGGGCCTGAAGCCATTCTGCGATTTTGCGGCCAGCTCCCATAAAAACGAGTTGTAAAACGGAGGTTCAGGGCACTGCAATTCACAAACCTGCAGAGTTATAAATGATAACTCTCGTCCACAAATATATTGAGGGAAGGCAAAGAAGAGGATTTGAAATCAAGGCAGAATTGCAGGAAACAGATTTCAGGAGGTAGATACGAATCGCCTTTAAAGCACATGAAAAGCGGCAAAACGTTGACAATGATGCCCTTGGCCAAAAAGGGCGTATGCGTTTTTTCCTGAATATATTCAGGAAAAAACGCATACGCCCTTTTTGGCCAACCAAGCAACCTGGAAAGGCAAATCAGCGCTACAAAGAAGTCTCGCTTCCCATCGGTCAAAAGGGCCATGCTGAAAAGAGTGTCAAAACCAGAAATGCAGGACAGGCCATGGAGAAATGGGAGCCTTGCTACACTGATGGGCGGGATGTAAATTGCCAAGAGCCACTCTGGAGAAGTGTCCGGTGAGTCCTGAAACATCTGAAAAACACAGCTTAGAGAGCATAGGGCACTTCCACTCATGGGGGTATAAATTGGGAAAATTAAAAATCAGCAAGACACAAGCACCCCAAAGTTTAGGGCTGCTCTGTTGACCAGGACCTCCACTTCATTCCACCTTAAATATCCCAGGAAAGAGAAAAATGGATAAAGAAGTTGTGGTCCTTATGTACAATGGAATATCACTCAGCCATGAAATCAATGCCGTAAGGTTAGTAGCAGCATGATGAGTGGATTTAGGTACGACGATTCTAAGTGAAATAAGTCACACAGAAAAGGACACTTCTCATAAGGTATCACTGATAGAGGGAATGTAAAAACCGTTACACTTGAACTGAATTACAAAACAGAACAGAGTCACACATGCAGAAAACAGACTATGGCTGCTTAACGGGAAAGGTGAGGTGGGGTGATACATAAAACAAGGGTATCAAATTAGCTCAGATACCGTTCCATAAACCCAATATGTAATAGACAAGACCTACTCCTTGCTCAGAGAACTGGACTCAACACGCCCTATTCACCGCACAAGAATATATCTGACTAATAATAATCGTAAAACCTATGTATTGATATCTCTCTGTTAGTGTGTCAAGTGGGTGTAAAGCGGCATAAACACAGCAGTGAAAAGCAGCTAAACCCCATTATAAAAATAAATTACTTTGAAACACCCATGAAACAAAGACAGTGAAAGAGAGAGAAATTCTTACACAATGCGTTCAGGGGCTGTGATGCAACCTGGATTGACCATATCTAGACGCACAGCTGGATGAGACATAAGGGTGGACACTCTTGGGGCTGAGAGGTTTGGTGAGGTTGGGTGAGCAAACGCAGACCCTTTAAAGTAATACGGCGTGGTACCCATCGCATGGGTCCCAAATCTCCAGGTTCAAGGGCATCTTCCTACATCCAAAACATGCATGAGAAACCCAGAAGATGGTACACCGTGTGATGGGGAAAGGTTTCTAAAACGCACCTCATTTCTCATCTCCTTGTGCCCGGGTTCGCCATTCCAGCCACTTTACTAGCAATCTCCCTACTTGGAGCATCAGCACCTTTAACCTCCTGTTCCGTACAGGTTGCAATTTGTCCTGAGGATGAACGGGAAGACGGGGAACCAACGAGAGACTAGCTCTTGGTGTTGGGACAGGCACAGGTCACTCTATTTTCCCATCAGGAAGAAGAATTAACCACAGGCTCAGCCTGCCCCCCGGAACCAGAACAGGGCCTGAAGCCATCCTGCGCTTTTGCGGCCAGCTCCCAAAAAAGCGAGTTTTAAAATGGAGGTTCAGGGCACTGCAATTCACAAACCTGCAGAGTTATAAATGATAACTCTCGTCCACAAATATATTGAGGGAAGGCAAAGAAGAGGATTTGAAATCAAGGCAGAATTGCAGGAAACAGATTTCAGGAGGTAGATTCGAATCGCCTTTAAAGCACATGAAAAGCGGCAAAATGTTGACAATGATGCCCTTGGCCAAAAAGGGCGTATGCGTTTTTTTCTGAATATATTCAGGAAAAAACGCATACGCCCTTTTTGGCCAACCAAGCAACCTGGAAAGGCAAATCAGCGCTACAAAGAAGTCTCGCTTCCCATCGGTCAAAAGGGCCATGCTGAAAAAAGTGTCAAAACCAGAAATGCAGGACAGGCCATGGAGAAATGAGAGCCTTGCTACACTGATGGGCGGGATGTAAATTGCCAACAGCCACTCTGGAGAAGTGTACGGTGTGTCCTGAAACATCTGAAAAACACAGCTTAGAGAGCATAGGGCACTTCCACTCATGGGGGTATAAATTGGGAAAATGAAAAATCAGCAAGACACAAGCACACCAAAGTTGAGGGCTGCTCTGTTGACAAGGACCTCCACTTCATTCCACCTTAAATATCCCAGGATAGAGAAAAATGGATAAAGAAGTTGTGGTCCTTATGTACAATGGAATATCACTCAGCCATGAAATCAATGTCATAAGGTTAGTAGCAGCATGATGAGTGGATTTAGGTACGACGATTCTAAGTGAAATAAGTCACACAGAAAAGGACACTTCTCATAAGGTATCACTTTTAGAGGGAATGTAAAAACCGTTACACTTGAACTGAATTACAAAACAGAACAGAGTCACACATGCAGAAAACAGACTATGCCTGCTTAACGGGAAAGGTGAGGTGGGGTGATACATAAAACAAGGGTTTCAAATTAGCTCAGATACCGTTCCATAAACCCAATATGTAGTAGAGAAGACCTACTCCTTGCTCAGGGAACTGGACTCAACACGCCCTATTCACCGCACAAGAATATATCTGACTAGTAATAATCTTAAAACCTATGTATTGATATCTCTCTGTTAGTGTGTCAAGTGGGTGTAAAGCGGCATAAACACAGCCGTGAAAAGCAGCTAAACCCCATTATGAAAATAAATTACTTTGAAAAACCCATGAAACAAAGACAGTGAAAGAGATAGAAATTCTTACACAATGAGTTCAGGGGCTGTGATGCAACCTAGATTGACCATATTTAGACCCACAGCTGGATGAGACATAAGGGTGGACACTCTTGGGGCTGAGAGGTTTGGTGAGGTTGGGTGAGCAAACGCAGACCGTTTAAAGTAATACGGCGTGGTACCCATCGCATGGGTCCCAAATCTCCAGGTTCAAGGGCATCTTCCTACATCGAAAACATGCATGAGAAACCCAGAAGATGGTACACCGTGTGATGGGGAAAGGTTTCTAAAACGCACCTCATTTCTCATCTCCTTGTGCCCGGGTTCGCCATTCCAGCCGCTTTACTAGCAATCTCCCTACTTGGAGCATCAGCACCTTTAACCTCCTGTTCCGTACAGGTTGCAATTTGTCCTGAGGATGAACGGGAAGACGGGGAACCAACGAGAGACTAGCTCTTGGTGTCGGGACAGGCACAGGTCACTCTATTTTCCCATCAGGAAGAAGAATTAACCACAGGCTCAGCCTGCCCCCCGGAACCAGAACAGGGCCTGAAGCCATCCTGCGCTTTTGCGGCCAGCTCCCAAAAAAGCGAGTTGTAAAATGGAGGTTCAGGGCACTGCAATTCACAAACCTGCAGAGTTATAAATGATAACTCTCGTCCACAAATATATTGAGGGAAGGCAAAGAAGAGGATTTGAAATCAAGGCAGAATTGCACGAAACAGATTTCAGGAGGTAAATACGAATCGCCTTTAAAGCACATGAAAAGCGGCAAAACGTTGACAATGATGCCCTTGGCCAAAAAGGGCGTATGCGTTTTTTCCTGAATATATTCAGGAAAAAACGCATACGCCCTTTTTGGCCAACCAAGCAACCTGGAAAGGCAAATCAGTGCTACAGAGAAGTCTCGCTTCCCATCGGTCAAAAGGGCCATGCTGAAAAAAGTGTCAAAACCAGAAATGCAGTACAGGCCATGGAGAAATGGGAGACTTGCTACACTGATGGGCGGGATGTAAATTGCCAACAGCCACTCTGGAGAAGTGTACGGTGTGTCCTGAAACATCTGAAAAACACAGCTTAGAGAGCATAGGGCACTTCCACTCATGGGGGTATAAATTGGAAAAATGAAAAATCAGCAAGACACAAGCACCCCAAAGTTGAGGGCTGCTCTGTTGACAAGGACCTCCACTTCATTCCACCTTAAATATCCCAGGAAAGAGAAAAATGGATAAAGAAGTTGTGGTCCTTATGTACAATGGAATATCACTCAGCCATGAAATCAATGTCATAAGGTTAGTAGCAGCATGATGAGTGGATTTAGGTACGACGATTCTAAGTGAAATAAGTCACACAGAAAAGGACACTTCTCATAAGGTATCACTGATAGAGGGAATGTAAAAACCGTTACACTTGAACTGAATTACAAAACAAAACAGAGTCACACATACAGAAAACACACTATGGCTGCTTAACGGGAAAGGTGAGGTGGGGTGATACATAAAACAAGGGTATCAAATTAGCTCAGATACCGTTCCATAAACCCAATATGTAATAGACAAGACCTACTCCTTGCTCAGAGAACTGGACTCAACACGCCCTATTCACCGCACAAGAATATATCTGACTAATAATAATCGTAAAACCTATGTATTGATATCTCTCTGTTAGTGTGTCAAGTGGGTGTAAAGCGGCATAAACACAGCAGTGAAAAGCAGCTAAACCCCATTATAAAAATAAATTACTTTGAAACACCCATGAAACAAAGACAGTGAAAGAGAGAGAAATTCTTACACAATGCGTTCAGAGGCTGTGATGCAACCTGGATTGACCATATCTAGACGCACAGCTGGATGACACATAAGGGTGGACACTCTTGGGGCTGAGAGGTTTGGTGAGGTTGGGTGAGCAAACGCAGACCCTTTAAAGTAATACTGCGTGGTACCCATCGCATGGGTCCCAAATCTCCAGGTTCAAGGGCATCTTCCTACATCCAAAACATGCATGAGAAACCCAGAAGATGGTACACCGTGTGATGGGGAAAGGCTTCTAAAACGCACCTCATTTCTCATCTCCTTGTGCCCGGGTTCGCCATTCCAGCCGCTTTACTAGCAAGCTCCCTACTTGGAGCATCAGCACCTTTAACCTCCTGTTCCGTACAGGTTGCAATTTGTCCTGAGGATAAACGGGAAGACGTGGAACCAACGAGAAACTAGCTCTTGGTGTTGGGACAGGCACAGGTCACTCTATTTTCCCATAAGAAAGAAGAATTAACCACAGGATCAGCCTGCCCCCCGGAACCAGAACAGGGCCTGAAGCCATTCTGCGATTTTGCGGCCAGCTCCCATAAAAACGAGTTGTAAAACGGAGGTTCAGGGCACTGCAATTCACAAACCTGCAGAGTTATAAATGATAACTCTCGTCCACAAATATATTGAGGGAAGGCAAAGAAGAGGATTTGAAATCAAGGCAGAATTGCAGGAAACAGATTTCAGGAGGTAGATACGAATCGCCTTTAAAGCACATGAAAAGCGGCAAAACGTTGACAATGATGCCCTTGGCCAAAAAGGGCGTATGCGTTTTTTCCTGAATATATTCAGGAAAAAACGCATACGCCCTTTTTGGCCAACCAAGCAACCTGGAAAGGCAAATCAGCGCTACAAAGAAGTCTCGCTTCCCATCGGTCAAAAGGGCCATGCTGAAAAAAGTGTCAAAACCAGAAATGCAGGACAGGCCATGGAGAAATGGGAGCCTTGCTACACTGATGGGCGGGATGTAAATTGCCAAGAGCCACTCTGGAGAAGTGTCCGGTGAGTCCTGAAACATCTGAAAAACACAGCTTAGAGAGCATAGGGCACTTCCACTCATGGGGGTATAAATTGGGAAAATGAAAAATCAGCAAGACACAAGCACCCCAAAGTTTAGGGCTGCTCTGTTGACCAGGACCTCCACTTCATTCCACCTTCAATATCCCAGGAAAGAGAAAAATGGATAAAGAAGTTGTGGTCCTTATGTACAATGGAATATCACTCAGCCATGAAATCAATGCCGTAAGGTTAGTAGCAGCATGATGAGTGGATTTAGGTACGACGATTCTTAGTGAAATAAGTCACACAGAAAAGGACACTTCTCATAAGGTATCACTTATAGAGGGAATGTAAAAACCGTTACACTTGAACTGAATTACAAAACAGAACAGAGTCACACATGCAGAAAACAGACTATGGCTGCTTAACGGGAAAGGTGAGGTGGGGTGATACATAAAACAAGGGTATCAAATTAGCTCAGATACCGTTCCATAAACCCAATATGTAATAGACAAGACCTACTCCTTGCTCAGAGAACTGGACTCAACACGCCCTATTCACCGCACAAGAATATATCTGACTAATAATAATCGTAAAACCTATGTATTGATATCTCTCTGTTAGTGTGTCAAGTGGGTGTAAAGCGGCATAAACACAGCAGTGAAAAGCAGCTAAACCCCATTATAAAAATAAATTACTTTGAAACACCCATGAAACAAAGACAGTGAAAGAGAGAGAAATTCTTACACAATGCGTTCAGGGGCTGTGATGCAACCTGGATTGACCATATCTAGACGCACAGCTGGATGAGACATAAGGGTGGACACTCTTGGGGCTGAGAGGTTTGGTGAGGTTGGGTGAGCAAACGCAGACCCTTTAAAGTAATACTGCGTGGTACCCATCGCATGGGTCCCAAATCTCCAGGTTCAAGGGCATCTTCCTACATCCAAAACATGCATGAGAAACTCAGAAGATGGTACACCGTGTGATGGGGAAAGGCTTCTAAAACGCACCTCATTTCTCATCTCCTTGTGCCCGGGTTCGCCATTCCAGCCGCTTTACTAGCAAGCTCCCTACTTGGAGCATCAGCACCTTTAACCTCCTGTTCCGTACAGGTTGCAATTTGTCCTGAGGATAAACGGGAAGACGTGGAACCAACGAGAGACTAGCTCTTGGTGTTGGGACAGGCACAGGTCACTCTATTTTCCCATCAGAAAGAAGAATTAACCACAGGCTCAGCCTGCCCCCCGGAACCAGAACAGGGCCTGAAGCCATTCTGCGATTTTGCGGCCAGCTCCCATAAAAACGAGTTGTAAAACGGAGGTTCAGGGCACTGCAATTCACAAACCTGCAGAGTTATAAATGATAACTCTCGTCCACAAATATATTGAGGGAAGGCAAAGAAGAGGATTTGAAATCAAGGCAGAATTGCAGGAAACATATTTCAGGAGGTAGATACGAATCGCCTTTAAAGCACATGAAAAGCGGCAAAACGTTGACAATGATGCCCTTGGCCAAAAAGGGCGTATGCGTTTTTTCCTGAATATATTCAGGAAAAAACGCATACGCCCTTTTTGGCCAACCAAGCAACCTGGAAAGGCAAATCAGCGCTACAAAGAAGTCTCGCTTCCCATCGGTCAAAAGGGCCATGCTGAAAAGAGTGTCAAAACCAGAAATGCAGGACAGGCCATGGAGAAATGGGAGCCTTGCTACACTGATGGGCGGGATGTAAATTGCCAAGAGCCACTCTGGAGAAGTGTCCGGTGAGTCCTGAAACATCTGAAAAACACAGCTTAGAGAGCATAGGGCACTTCCACTCATGGGGGTATAAATTGGGAAAATGAAAAATCAGCAAGACACAAGCACCCCAAAGTTGAGGGCTGCTCTGTTGACAAGGACCTCCACTTCATTCCACCTTAAATATCCAAGGAAAGAGAAAAATGGATAAAGAAGTTGTGGTCCTTATGTACAATGGAATATCACTCAGCCATGAAATCAATGTCATAAGGTTAGTAGCAGCATGATGAGTGGATTTAGGTACGACGATTCTAAGTGAAATAAGTCACACAGAAAAGGACACTTCTCATAAGGTATCACTTTTAGAGGGAATGTAAAAACCGTTACACTTGAACTGAATTACAAAACAGAACAGAGTCACACATGCAGAAAACAGACTATGGCTGCTTAACGGGAAAGGTGAGGTGGGGTGATACATAAAACAAGGGTATCAAATTAGCTCAGATACCGTTCCATAAACCCAATATGTAGTAGACAAGACCTACTCCTTGCTCAGAGAACTGGACTCAACACGCCCTATTCACCGCACAAGAATATATCTGACTAGTAATAATCTTAAAACCTATGTATTGATATCTCTCTGTTAGTGTGTCAAGTGGGTGTAAAGCGGCATAAACACAGCCGTGAAAAGCAGCTAAACCCCATTATGAAAATAAATTACTTTGAAAAACCCATGAAACAACGACAGTGAAAGAGATAGAAATTCTTACACAATGAGTTCAGGGGCTGTGATGCAACCTAGATTGACCATATCTAGACCCACAGCTGGATGAGACATAAGGGTGGACACTCTTGGGGCTGAGAGGTTTGGTGAGGTTGGGTGAGCAAACGCAGACCGTTTAAAGTAATACGGCGTGGTACCCATCGCATGGGTCCCAAATCTCCAGGTTCAAGGGCATCTTCCTACATCGAAAACATGCATGAGAAACCCAGAAAATGGTACACCGTGTGATGGGGAAAGGTTTCTAAAACGCACCTCATTTCTCATCTCCTTGTGCCCGGGTTCGCCATTCCAGCCGCTTTACTAGCAAGCTCCCTACTTGGAGCATCAGCACCTTTAACTTCCTTTTCCGTACAGGTTGCAATTTGTCCTGAGGATGAACGGGAAGACGGGGAACCAACGAGAGACTAGCTCTTGGTGTCGGGACAGGCACAGGTCACTCTATTTTCCCATCAGGAAGAAGAATTAACCACAGGCTCAGCCTGCCCCCCGGAACCAGAACAGGGCCTGAAGCCATCCTGCGCTTTTGCGGCCAGCTCCCAAAAAAGCGAGTTGTAAAATGGAGGTTCAGGGCACTGCAATTCACAAACCTGCAGAGTTATAAATGATAACTCTCGTCCACAAATATATTGAGGGAAGGCAAAGAAGAGGATTTGAAATCAAGGCAGAATTGCACGAAACAGATTTCAGGAGGTAGATACGAATCGCCTTTAAAGCACATGAAAAGCGGCAAAACGTTGACAATGATGCCCTTGGCCAAAAAGGGCGTATGCGTTTTTTCCTGAATATATTCAGGAAAAAACGCATACGCCCTTTTTGGCCAACCAAGCAACCTGGAAAGGCAAATCAGTGCTACAGAGAAGTCTCGCTTCCCATCGGTCAAAAGGGCCATGCTGAAAAAAGTGTCAAAACCAGAAATGCAGTACAGGCCATGGAGAAATGGGAGCCTTGCTACACTGATGGGCGGGATATAAATTGCCAACAGCCACTCTGGAGAAGTGTACGGTGTGTCCTGAATCATCTGAAAAACACAGCTTAGAGAGCATAGGGCACTTCCACTCATGGGGGTATAAATTGGAAAAATTAAAAATCAGCAAGACACAAGCACCCCAAAGTTGAGGGCTGCTCTGTTGACAAGGACCTCCACTTCATTCCACCTTAAATATCCCAGGAAAGAGAAAAATGGATAAAGAAGTTGTGGTCCTTATGTACAATGGAATATCACTCAGCCATGAAATCAATGTCATAAGGTTAGTAGCAGCATGATGAGTGGATTTAGGTACGACGATTCTAAGTGAAATAAGTCACACAGAAAAGGACACTTCTCATAAGGTATCACTGATAGAGGGAATGTAAAAACCGTTACACTTGAACTGAATTACAAAACAGAACAGAGTCACACATGCAGAAAACACACTATGGCTGCTTAACGGGAAAGGTGAGGTGGGGTGATACATAAAACAAGGGTTTCAAATTAGCTCAGATACCGTTCCATAAACCCAATATGTAATAGACAAGACCTACTCCTTGCTCAGAGAACTGGACTCAACACGCCCTATTCACCGCACAAGAATATATCTGACTAGTAATAATCTTAAAACCTATGTATTGATATCTCTCTGTTAGTGTGTCAAGTGGGTGTAAAGCGGCATAAACACAGCAGTGAAAAGCAGCTAAACCCCAGTATAAAAATAAATTACTTCGTAAAACCCATGAAACAAAGACAGTGAAAGAGAGAGAAATTCTTACACAATGCGTTCAGGGGCTGTGATGCAACCTGGATTGACCATATCTAGACCCACAGCTGGATGAGACATAAGGGTGGACACTCTTGGGGCTGAGAGGTTTGGTGAGGTTGGGTGAGCAAACGCAGACCCTTTAAAGTAATACTGCGTGGTACCCATCGCATGGGTCCCAAATCTCCAGGTTCAAGGGCATCTTCCTACATCGAAAACATGCATGAGAAAACAAAAAGATGGTACACCATGTGATGGGGAAAGGTTTCTAAAACGCACCTCATTTCTCTTCTCCTTGTGCCCGGGTTCGCCATTCCATCCGCTTTACTAACAATCTCCCTACTTGGAGCATCAGCACCTTTAACCTCCTGTTCCGTGCAGGTTGCAATTTGTCCTGAGGATGAACGGGAAGACGGGGAACCAGTGAGAGACTAGCTCTTGGTGTTGGGACAGGCACAGGTCACTCTATTTTCCCATCAGGAAGAAGAATTCACCACAGGCTCATCATCCCCCCCGGAACCAGAACAGGGCCTGAAGCCATCCAGCGCTTTTGCGGCCAGCTCCCAAAAAAGCGAGTTGTAAAATGGAGCTTCAGGGCACTGCAATTCACAAACCTGCAGAGTTATAAATGATAACTCTCGTCCACAAATATATTGAGGGAAGGCAAAGAAGAGGATTTGAAATCAAGGCAGAATTGCAGGAAACAGATTTCAGGAGGTAGATTCGAATCGCCTTTAAAGCACATGAAAAGCGGCAAAACGTTGACAATGATGCCCTTGGCCAAAAAGGGCGTATGCGTTTTTTCCTGAATATATTCAGGAAAAAACCCATACGCCCTTTTTGGCCAACCAAGCAACCTGGAAAGGCAAATCAGGGCTACAAAGAAGACTCGCTACCCATCGGTCAAAAGGGCCATGCTGAAAAAAGTCTCAAAACCAGAAATGCAGGACAGGCCATGGAGAAATGGGAGCCTTGCTACACTGATGGGCGCGATGTAAATTGCCAACAGCCACTCTGGAGAAGTGTACGGTGTGTCTTCAAACATCTAAAAAACACAGCTTAGAGAGCATAGGGCACTTCCACTCATGGGGGTATAAATTGGGAAAATGAAAAATCAGCAAGACACAAGCACCCCAAAGTTTAGGGCTGCTCTGTTGACAAGGACCTCCACTTCATTCCACCTTCAATATCCCAGGAAAGAGAAAAATGGATAAAGAAGTTGTGGTCCTTATGTACAATGGAATATCACTCAGCCATGAAATCAATGTCATAAGGCTAGTAGCAGCATGATGAGTGGATTTAGGTACGACGATTCTAAGTGAAATAAGTCACACAGAAAAGGACACTTCTCATAAGGTATCACTTATACAGGGAATGTAAAAACCGTTACACTTGAACTGAATTACAAAACAGAACAGAGTCACACATGCAGAAAACACACTATGGCTGCTTAAAGGGAAAGGTGAGGTGGGGTGATACATAAAACAAGGGTTTCAAATTAGCTCAGATACCGTTCCATAAACCCAATATGTAATAGACAAGACCTACTCCTTGCTCAGAGAACTGGACTCAACACGCCCTATTCACCACACAAGAATATATCTGACTAGTAATAATCTTAAAACCTATGTATTGATATCTCTCTGTTAGTGTGTCAAGTGGGTGTAAAGCAGCATAAACACAGCAGTGAAAAGCAGCTAAACCCCATTATAAAAATAAATTACTTTTACAAACCCATGAAACAAAGACAGTGAAAGAGATAGAAATTCTTACACAATGCGTTCAGGGGCTGTGATGCAACCTGGATTGACCATATCTAGACCCACAGCTGGATGAGACATAAGGGTGGACACTCTTGGGGCTGAGAGGTTTGGTGAGGTTGGGTGAGCAAACGCAGACCCTTTAAAGTAATACTGCGTGGTACCCATCCCATGGGTCCCAAATCTCCAGGTTCAAGGGCATCTTCCTACATTGAAAACATGCACGAGAAACCCAGAAGATGGTACACCGTGTGATGGGGAAAGGTTTCTAAAACGCACATCATTTCTCTTCTCCTTGTGCCCGGGTTCGCCATTCCAGCCGCTTTACTAACAATCTCCCTACTTGGAGCATCAGCACCTTTAACCTCCTGTTCCGTACAGGTTGCAATTTGTCCTGAGGATGAACGGGTAGACGGGGAACCAGTGAGAGACTAGCTCTTGGTGTTGGGACAGGCACAGGTCACTCTATCTTCCCATCAGGAAGAAGAATTAACCACAGGCTCATCATCCCCCCCGGAACCAGAACAGGGCCTGAAGCCATCCAGCGCTTTTGCGGCCAGCTCCCAAAAAAGCGAGTTGTAAAATGGAGCTTCAGGGCACTGCAATTCACAAACCTGCAGAGTTATAAATGATAACTCTCGTCCACAAATATATTGAGGGAAGGCAAAGAAGAGGATTTGAAATCAAGGCAGAATTGCAGGAAACAGATTTCAGGAGGTAGATTCGAATCGCCTTTAAAGCACATGAAAAGCGGCAAAACGTTGACAATGATGCCCTTGGCCAAAAAGGGCGTATGCGTTTTTTCCTGAATATATTCAGGAAAAAATGCATACGCCCTTTTTGGCCAACCAAGCAACCTGGAAAGGCAAATCAGCGCTACAAAGAAGACTCGCTACCCATCGGTCAAAAGGGCCATGCTGAAAAAAGTCTCAAAACCAGAAATGCGGGACAGGCCATGGAGAAATGGGAGCCTTGCTACACTGATGGGCGGGATGTAAATTGCCAACAGCCACTCTGGAGAAGTGTACGGTGTGTCTTGAAACATCTAAAAAACACAGCTTAGAGAGCATAGGGCACTTCCACTCATGGGGGTATAAATTGGGAAAATGAAAAATCAGCAAGACACAAGCACCCCAAAGTTTAGGGCTGCTCTGTTGACAAGGACCTCCACTTCATTCCACCTTAAATATCCCAGGAAAGAGAAAAATGGGTAAAGAAGTTGTGGTCCTTATGTACAATGGAATATCACTCAGCCATGAAATCGATGTCATAAGGCTAGTAGCAGCATGATGAGTGGATTTAGGTACGACGATTCTAAGTGAAATAAGTCACACAGAAAAGGACACTTCTCATAAGGTATCACTTATAGAGGGAATGTAAAAACTGTTACACTTGAACTGAATTACAAAACAGAACAGAGTCACACATGCAGAAAACACACTATGGCTGCTTATCGGGAAAGGTGAGGTGGGGTGATACATAAAACAAGGGTTTCAAATTAGCTCAGATACCGTTCCATAAACCCAATATGTAATAGACAAGACCTACTCCTTGCTCAGAGAACTGGACTCAACACGCCCTATTCACCGCACAAGAATACATCTGACTAGTAATAATCTTAAAACCTATTTATTGATATCTCTCTGTTAGTGTGTCAAGTGGGTGTAAAGCGGCATAAACACAGCAGTGAAAAGCAGCTAAACCCCATTATAAAAATAAATTACTTTGAAAAACCAATGAAACAAAGACAGTGAAAGAGAGAGAAATACTTACACAATGCGTTCAGGGGCTGTGATGCAACTTGGATTGACCATATGTAGACCCACAGCTGGATGAGACATAAGGGTGGACACTCTTGGGGCTGAGAGGTTTGTTGAGGTTGGGTGAGCAAACGCAGACCCCTTAAAGTAATACTGCGTGGTACCCATCGCATGGGTCCCAAATCTCCAGATTCAAGGACATCTTCCTACATCGAAAACATGCATGAGAAAACAAAATGATGGTACACCGTGTGATGGGGAAAGGTTTCTAAAACGCACATCATTTCTCTTCTCCTTGTGCCCGGGTTCGCCATTCCAGCCGCTTTACTAACAATCTCCCTACTTGGAGCATCAGCACCTTTAACCTCCTGTTCCGTACAGGTTGCAATTTGTCCTGAGGATGAACGGGTAGACGGGGAACCAGTGAGAGACTAGCTCTTGGTGTTGGGAAAGGCACAGGTCACTCTATCTTCCCATCAGGAAGAAGAATTAACCACAGGCTCATCATCCCCCCCGGAACCAGAACAGGGCCTGAAGCCATCCAGCGCTTTTGCGGCCAGCTCCCAAAAAAGCGAGTTGTAAAATGGAGCTTCAGGGCACTGCAATTCACAAACCTGCAGAGTTATAAATGATAACTCTCGTCCACAAATATATTGAGGGAAGGCAAAGAAGAGGATTTGAAATCAAGGCAGAATTGCAGGAAACAGATTTCAGGAGGTAGATTCGAATCGCCTTTAAAGCACATGAAAAGCGGCAAAACGTTGACAATGATGCCCTTGGCCAAAAAGGGCGTATGCGTTTTTTCCTGAATATATTCAGGAAAAAATGCATACGCCCTTTTTGGCCAACCAAGCAACCTGGAAAGGCAAATCAGCGCTACAAAGAAGACTCGCTACCCATCGGTCAAAAGGGCCATGCTGAAAAAAGTCTCAAAACCAGAAATGCAGGACAGGCCATGGAGAAATGGGAGCCTTGCTACACTGATGGGCGGGATGTAAATTGCCAAGAGCCACTCTGGAGAAGTGTCCGGTGAGTCCTGAAACATCTGAAAAACACAGCTTAGAGAGCATAGGGCACTTCCACTCATGGGGGTATAAATTGGGAAAATGAAAAATCAGCAAGACACAAGCACCCCAAAGTTTAGGGCTGCTCTGTTGACCAGGACCTCCACTTCATTCCACCTTCAATATCCCAGGAAAGAGAAAAATGGATAAAGAAGTTGTGGTCCTTATGTACAATGGAATATCACTCAGCCATGAAATCAATGCCGTAAGGTTAGTAGCAGCATGATGAGTGGATTTAGGTACGACGATTCTTAGTGAAATAAGTCACACAGAAAAGGACACTTCTCATAAGGTATCACTTATAGAGGGAATGTAAAAACCGTTACACTTGAACTGAATTACAAAACAGAACAGAGTCACACATGCAGAAAACAGACTATGGCTGCTTAACGGGAAAGGTGAGGTGGGGTGATACATAAAACAAGGGTATCAAATTAGCTCAGATACCGTTCCATAAACCCAATATGTAATAGACAAGACCTACTCCTTGCTCAGAGAACTGGACTCAACACGCCCTATTCACCGCACAAGAATATATCTGACTAATAATAATCGTAAAACCTATGTATTGATATCTCTCTGTTAGTGTGTCAAGTGGGTGTAAAGCGGCATAAACACAGCAGTGAAAAGCAGCTAAACCCCATTATAAAAATAAATTACTTTGAAACACCCATGAAACAAAGACAGTGAAAGAGAGAGAAATTCTTACACAATGCGTTCAGGGGCTGTGATGCAACCTGGATTGACCATATCTAGACGCACAGCTGGATGAGACATAAGGGTGGACACTCTTGGGGCTGAGAGGTTTGGTGAGGTTGGGTGAGCAAACGCAGACCCTTTAAAGTAATACTGCGTGGTACCCATCGCATGGGTCCCAAATCTCCAGGTTCAAGGGCATCTTCCTACATCCAAAACATGCATGAGAAACTCAGAAGATGGTACACCGTGTGATGGGGAAAGGCTTCTAAAACGCACCTCATTTCTCATCTCCTTGTGCCCGGGTTCGCCATTCCAGCCGCTTTACTAGCAAGCTCCCTACTTGGAGCATCAGCACCTTTAACCTCCTGTTCCGTACAGGTTGCAATTTGTCCTGAGGATAAACGGGAAGACGTGGAACCAACGAGAGACTAGCTCTTGGTGTTGGGACAGGCACAGGTCACTCTATTTTCCCATCAGAAAGAAGAATTAACCACAGGCTCAGCCTGCCCCCCGGAACCAGAACAGGGCCTGAAGCCATTCTGCGATTTTGCGGCCAGCTCCCATAAAAACGAGTTGTAAAACGGAGGTTCAGGGCACTGCAATTCACAAACCTGCAGAGTTATAAATGATAACTCTCGTCCACAAATATATTGAGGGAAGGCAAAGAAGAGGATTTGAAATCAAGGCAGAATTGCAGGAAACATATTTCAGGAGGTAGATACGAATCGCCTTTAAAGCACATGAAAAGCGGCAAAACGTTGACAATGATGCCCTTGGCCAAAAAGGGCGTATGCGTTTTTTCCTGAATATATTCAGGAAAAAACGCATACGCCCTTTTTGGCCAACCAAGCAACCTGGAAAGGCAAATCAGCGCTACAAAGAAGTCTCGCTTCCCATCGGTCAAAAGGGCCATGCTGAAAAGAGTGTCAAAACCAGAAATGCAGGACAGGCCATGGAGAAATGGGAGCCTTGCTACACTGATGGGCGGGATGTAAATTGCCAAGAGCCACTCTGGAGAAGTGTCCGGTGAGTCCTGAAACATCTGAAAAACACAGCTTAGAGAGCATAGGGCACTTCCACTCATGGGGGTATAAATTGGGAAAATGAAAAATCAGCAAGACACAAGCACCCCAAAGTTGAGGGCTGCTCTGTTGACAAGGACCTCCACTTCATTCCACCTTAAATATCCAAGGAAAGAGAAAAATGGATAAAGAAGTTGTGGTCCTTATGTACAATGGAATATCACTCAGCCATGAAATCAATGTCATAAGGTTAGTAGCAGCATGATGAGTGGATTTAGGTACGACGATTCTAAGTGAAATAAGTCACACAGAAAAGGACACTTCTCATAAGGTATCACTTTTAGAGGGAATGTAAAAACCGTTACACTTGAACTGAATTACAAAACAGAACAGAGTCACACATGCAGAAAACAGACTATGGCTGCTTAACGGGAAAGGTGAGGTGGGGTGATACATAAAACAAGGGTATCAAATTAGCTCAGATACCGTTCCATAAACCCAATATGTAGTAGACAAGACCTACTCCTTGCTCAGAGAACTGGACTCAACACGCCCTATTCACCGCACAAGAATATATCTGACTAGTAATAATCTTAAAACCTATGTATTGATATCTCTCTGTTAGTGTGTCAAGTGGGTGTAAAGCGGCATAAACACAGCCGTGAAAAGCAGCTAAACCCCATTATGAAAATAAATTACTTTGAAAAACCCATGAAACAACGACAGTGAAAGAGATAGAAATTCTTACACAATGAGTTCAGGGGCTGTGATGCAACCTAGATTGACCATATCTAGACCCACAGCTGGATGAGACATAAGGGTGGACACTCTTGGGGCTGAGAGGTTTGGTGAGGTTGGGTGAGCAAACGCAGACCGTTTAAAGTAATACGGCGTGGTACCCATCGCATGGGTCCCAAATCTCCAGGTTCAAGGGCATCTTCCTACATCGAAAACATGCATGAGAAACCCAGAAAATGGTACACCGTGTGATGGGGAAAGGTTTCTAAAACGCACCTCATTTCTCATCTCCTTGTGCCCGGGTTCGCCATTCCAGCCGCTTTACTAGCAAGCTCCCTACTTGGAGCATCAGCACCTTTAACTTCCTTTTCCGTACAGGTTGCAATTTGTCCTGAGGATGAACGGGAAGACGGGGAACCAACGAGAGACTAGCTCTTGGTGTCGGGACAGGCACAGGTCACTCTATTTTCCCATCAGGAAGAAGAATTAACCACAGGCTCAGCCTGCCCCCCGGAACCAGAACAGGGCCTGAAGCCATCCTGCGCTTTTGCGGCCAGCTCCCAAAAAAGCGAGTTGTAAAATGGAGGTTCAGGGCACTGCAATTCACAAACCTGCAGAGTTATAAATGATAACTCTCGTCCACAAATATATTGAGGGAAGGCAAAGAAGAGGATTTGAAATCAAGGCAGAATTGCACGAAACAGATTTCAGGAGGTAGATACGAATCGCCTTTAAAGCACATGAAAAGCGGCAAAACGTTGACAATGATGCCCTTGGCCAAAAAGGGCGTATGCGTTTTTTCCTGAATATATTCAGGAAAAAACGCATACGCCCTTTTTGGCCAACCAAGCAACCTGGAAAGGCAAATCAGTGCTACAGAGAAGTCTCGCTTCCCATCGGTCAAAAGGGCCATGCTGAAAAAAGTGTCAAAACCAGAAATGCAGTACAGGCCATGGAGAAATGGGAGCCTTGCTACACTGATGGGCGGGATATAAATTGCCAACAGCCACTCTGGAGAAGTGTACGGTGTGTCCTGAATCATCTGAAAAACACAGCTTAGAGAGCATAGGGCACTTCCACTCATGGGGGTATAAATTGGAAAAATTAAAAATCAGCAAGACACAAGCACCCCAAAGTTGAGGGCTGCTCTGTTGACAAGGACCTCCACTTCATTCCACCTTAAATATCCCAGGAAAGAGAAAAATGGATAAAGAAGTTGTGGTCCTTATGTACAATGGAATATCACTCAGCCATGAAATCAATGTCATAAGGTTAGTAGCAGCATGATGAGTGGATTTAGGTACGACGATTCTAAGTGAAATAAGTCACACAGAAAAGGACACTTCTCATAAGGTATCACTGATAGAGGGAATGTAAAAACCGTTACACTTGAACTGAATTACAAAACAGAACAGAGTCACACATGCAGAAAACACACTATGGCTGCTTAACGGGAAAGGTGAGGTGGGGTGATACATAAAACAAGGGTTTCAAATTAGCTCAGATACCGTTCCATAAACCCAATATGTAATAGACAAGACCTACTCCTTGCTCAGAGAACTGGACTCAACACGCCCTATTCACCGCACAAGAATATATCTGACTAGTAATAATCTTAAAACCTATGTATTGATATCTCTCTGTTAGTGTGTCAAGTGGGTGTAAAGCGGCATAAACACAGCAGTGAAAAGCAGCTAAACCCCAGTATAAAAATAAATTACTTCGTAAAACCCATGAAACAAAGACAGTGAAAGAGAGAGAAATTCTTACACAATGCGTTCAGGGGCTGTGATGCAACCTGGATTGACCATATCTAGACCCACAGCTGGATGAGACATAAGGGTGGACACTCTTGGGGCTGAGAGGTTTGGTGAGGTTGGGTGAGCAAACGCAGACCCTTTAAAGTAATACTGCGTGGTACCCATCGCATGGGTCCCAAATCTCCAGGTTCAAGGGCATCTTCCTACATCGAAAACATGCATGAGAAAACAAAAAGATGGTACACCATGTGATGGGGAAAGGTTTCTAAAACGCACCTCATTTCTCTTCTCCTTGTGCCCGGGTTCGCCATTCCATCCGCTTTACTAACAATCTCCCTACTTGGAGCATCAGCACCTTTAACCTCCTGTTCCGTGCAGGTTGCAATTTGTCCTGAGGATGAACGGGAAGACGGGGAACCAGTGAGAGACTAGCTCTTGGTGTTGGGACAGGCACAGGTCACTCTATTTTCCCATCAGGAAGAAGAATTCACCACAGGCTCATCATCCCCCCCGGAACCAGAACAGGGCCTGAAGCCATCCAGCGCTTTTGCGGCCAGCTCCCAAAAAAGCGAGTTGTAAAATGGAGCTTCAGGGCACTGCAATTCACAAACCTGCAGAGTTATAAATGATAACTCTCGTCCACAAATATATTGAGGGAAGGCAAAGAAGAGGATTTGAAATCAAGGCAGAATTGCAGGAAACAGATTTCAGGAGGTAGATTCGAATCGCCTTTAAAGCACATGAAAAGCGGCAAAACGTTGACAATGATGCCCTTGGCCAAAAAGGGCGTATGCGTTTTTTCCTGAATATATTCAGGAAAAAACCCATACGCCCTTTTTGGCCAACCAAGCAACCTGGAAAGGCAAATCAGGGCTACAAAGAAGACTCGCTACCCATCGGTCAAAAGGGCCATGCTGAAAAAAGTCTCAAAACCAGAAATGCAGGACAGGCCATGGAGAAATGGGAGCCTTGCTACACTGATGGGCGCGATGTAAATTGCCAACAGCCACTCTGGAGAAGTGTACGGTGTGTCTTCAAACATCTAAAAAACACAGCTTAGAGAGCATAGGGCACTTCCACTCATGGGGGTATAAATTGGGAAAATGAAAAATCAGCAAGACACAAGCACCCCAAAGTTTAGGGCTGCTCTGTTGACAAGGACCTCCACTTCATTCCACCTTCAATATCCCAGGAAAGAGAAAAATGGATAAAGAAGTTGTGGTCCTTATGTACAATGGAATATCACTCAGCCATGAAATCAATGTCATAAGGCTAGTAGCAGCATGATGAGTGGATTTAGGTACGACGATTCTAAGTGAAATAAGTCACACAGAAAAGGACACTTCTCATAAGGTATCACTTATACAGGGAATGTAAAAACCGTTACACTTGAACTGAATTACAAAACAGAACAGAGTCACACATGCAGAAAACACACTATGGCTGCTTAAAGGGAAAGGTGAGGTGGGGTGATACATAAAACAAGGGTTTCAAATTAGCTCAGATACCGTTCCATAAACCCAATATGTAATAGACAAGACCTACTCCTTGCTCAGAGAACTGGACTCAACACGCCCTATTCACCACACAAGAATATATCTGACTAGTAATAATCTTAAAACCTATGTATTGATATCTCTCTGTTAGTGTGTCAAGTGGGTGTAAAGCAGCATAAACACAGCAGTGAAAAGCAGCTAAACCCCATTATAAAAATAAATTACTTTTACAAACCCATGAAACAAAGACAGTGAAAGAGATAGAAATTCTTACACAATGCGTTCAGGGGCTGTGATGCAACCTGGATTGACCATATCTAGACCCACAGCTGGATGAGACATAAGGGTGGACACTCTTGGGGCTGAGAGGTTTGGTGAGGTTGGGTGAGCAAACGCAGACCCTTTAAAGTAATACTGCGTGGTACCCATCCCATGGGTCCCAAATCTCCAGGTTCAAGGGCATCTTCCTACATTGAAAACATGCACGAGAAACCCAGAAGATGGTACACCGTGTGATGGGGAAAGGTTTCTAAAACGCACATCATTTCTCTTCTCCTTGTGCCCGGGTTCGCCATTCCAGCCGCTTTACTAACAATCTCCCTACTTGGAGCATCAGCACCTTTAACCTCCTGTTCCGTACAGGTTGCAATTTGTCCTGAGGATGAACGGGTAGACGGGGAACCAGTGAGAGACTAGCTCTTGGTGTTGGGACAGGCACAGGTCACTCTATCTTCCCATCAGGAAGAAGAATTAACCACAGGCTCATCATCCCCCCCGGAACCAGAACAGGGCCTGAAGCCATCCAGCGCTTTTGCGGCCAGCTCCCAAAAAAGCGAGTTGTAAAATGGAGCTTCAGGGCACTGCAATTCACAAACCTGCAGAGTTATAAATGATAACTCTCGTCCACAAATATATTGAGGGAAGGCAAAGAAGAGGATTTGAAATCAAGGCAGAATTGCAGGAAACAGATTTCAGGAGGTAGATTCGAATCGCCTTTAAAGCACATGAAAAGCGGCAAAACGTTGACAATGATGCCCTTGGCCAAAAAGGGCGTATGCGTTTTTTCCTGAATATATTCAGGAAAAAATGCATACGCCCTTTTTGGCCAACCAAGCAACCTGGAAAGGCAAATCAGCGCTACAAAGAAGACTCGCTACCCATCGGTCAAAAGGGCCATGCTGAAAAAAGTCTCAAAACCAGAAATGCGGGACAGGCCATGGAGAAATGGGAGCCTTGCTACACTGATGGGCGGGATGTAAATTGCCAACAGCCACTCTGGAGAAGTGTACGGTGTGTCTTGAAACATCTAAAAAACACAGCTTAGAGAGCATAGGGCACTTCCACTCATGGGGGTATAAATTGGGAAAATGAAAAATCAGCAAGACACAAGCACCCCAAAGTTTAGGGCTGCTCTGTTGACAAGGACCTCCACTTCATTCCACCTTAAATATCCCAGGAAAGAGAAAAATGGGTAAAGAAGTTGTGGTCCTTATGTACAATGGAATATCACTCAGCCATGAAATCGATGTCATAAGGCTAGTAGCAGCATGATGAGTGGATTTAGGTACGACGATTCTAAGTGAAATAAGTCACACAGAAAAGGACACTTCTCATAAGGTATCACTTATAGAGGGAATGTAAAAACTGTTACACTTGAACTGAATTACAAAACAGAACAGAGTCACACATGCAGAAAACACACTATGGCTGCTTATCGGGAAAGGTGAGGTGGGGTGATACATAAAACAAGGGTTTCAAATTAGCTCAGATACCGTTCCATAAACCCAATATGTAATAGACAAGACCTACTCCTTGCTCAGAGAACTGGACTCAACACGCCCTATTCACCGCACAAGAATACATCTGACTAGTAATAATCTTAAAACCTATTTATTGATATCTCTCTGTTAGTGTGTCAAGTGGGTGTAAAGCGGCATAAACACAGCAGTGAAAAGCAGCTAAACCCCATTATAAAAATAAATTACTTTGAAAAACCAATGAAACAAAGACAGTGAAAGAGAGAGAAATACTTACACAATGCGTTCAGGGGCTGTGATGCAACTTGGATTGACCATATGTAGACCCACAGCTGGATGAGACATAAGGGTGGACACTCTTGGGGCTGAGAGGTTTGTTGAGGTTGGGTGAGCAAACGCAGACCCCTTAAAGTAATACTGCGTGGTACCCATCGCATGGGTCCCAAATCTCCAGATTCAAGGACATCTTCCTACATCGAAAACATGCATGAGAAAACAAAATGATGGTACACCGTGTGATGGGGAAAGGTTTCTAAAACGCACATCATTTCTCTTCTCCTTGTGCCCGGGTTCGCCATTCCAGCCGCTTTACTAACAATCTCCCTACTTGGAGCATCAGCACCTTTAACCTCCTGTTCCGTACAGGTTGCAATTTGTCCTGAGGATGAACGGGTAGACGGGGAACCAGTGAGAGACTAGCTCTTGGTGTTGGGAAAGGCACAGGTCACTCTATCTTCCCATCAGGAAGAAGAATTAACCACAGGCTCATCATCCCCCCCGGAACCAGAACAGGGCCTGAAGCCATCCAGCGCTTTTGCGGCCAGCTCCCAAAAAAGCGAGTTGTAAAATGGAGCTTCAGGGCACTGCAATTCACAAACCTGCAGAGTTATAAATGATAACTCTCGTCCACAAATATATTGAGGGAAGGCAAAGAAGAGGATTTGAAATCAAGGCAGAATTGCAGGAAACAGATTTCAGGAGGTAGATTCGAATCGCCTTTAAAGCACATGAAAAGCGGCAAAACGTTGACAATGATGCCCTTGGCCAAAAAGGGCGTATGCGTTTTTTCCTGAATATATTCAGGAAAAAATGCATACGCCCTTTTTGGCCAACCAAGCAACCTGGAAAGGCAAATCAGCGCTACAAAGAAGACTCGCTACCCATCGGTCAAAAGGGCCATGCTGAAAAAAGTCTCAAAACCAGAAATGCGGGACAGGCCATGGAGAAATGGGAGCCTTGCTACACTGATGGGCGGGATGTAAATTGCCAACAGCCACTCTGGAGAAGTGTACGGTTTGTCTTGAAACATCTAAAAAACACAGCTTAGAGAGCATAGGGCACTTCCACTCATGGGGGTATAAATTGGGAAAATGAAAAATCAGCAAGACACAAGCACCCCAAAGTTTAGGGCTGCTCTGTTGACAAGGACCTCCACTTCATTCCACCTTAAATATCCCAGGAAAGAGAAAAATGGGTAAAGAAGTTGTGGTCCTTATGTACAATGGAATATCACTCAGCCATGAAATCGATGTCATAAGGCTAGTAGCAGCATGATGAGTGGATTTAGGTACGACGATTCTAAGTGAAATAAGTCACACAGAAAAGGACACTTCTCATAAGGTATCACTTATAGAGGGAATGTAAAAACTGTTACACTTGAACTGAATTACAAAACAGAACAGAGTCACACATGCAGAAAACACACTATGGCTGCTTATCGGGAAAGGTGAGGTGGGGTGATACATAAAACAAGGGTTTCAAATTAGCTCAGATACCGTTCCATAAACCCAATATGTAATAGACAAGACCTACTCCTTGCTCAGAGAACTGGACTCAACACGCCCTATTCACCGCACAAGAATATATCTGACTAGTAATAATCTTAAAACCTATGTATTGATATCTCTCTGTTAGTGTGTCAAGTGGGTGTAAAGCGGCATAAACACAGCAGTGAAAAGCAGCTAAACCCCATTATAAAAATAAATTACTTTGAAAAACCAATGAAACAAAGACAGTGAAAGAGAGAGAAATACTTACACAATGCGTTCAGGGGCTGTGATGCAACCTGGATTGACCATATCTAGACGCACAGCTGGATGAGACATAAGGGTGGACACTCTTGGGGCTGAGAGGTTTGGTGAGGTTGGGTGAGCAAACGCAGACCCTTTAAAGTAATACTGCGTGGTACCCATCGCATGGGTCCCAAATCTCCAGGTTCAAGGACATCTTCCTACATCGAAAACATGCATGAGAAAACAAAAAGATGGTACACCATGTGATGGGGAAAGGTTTCTAAAACGCACCTCATTTCTCTTCTCCTTGTGCCCGGGGTCGCCATTCCAGCCGCTTTACTAACAATCTCCCTACTTGGAGCATCAGCACCTTTAACCTCCTGTTCCGTACAGGTTGCAATTTGTCCTGAGGCTGAACGGGAAGATGGGGAACCAGTGAGAGACTACCTCTTGTTGTTGGGACAGGAACAGGTCACTCTATTTTCCCATCAGGAAGAAGAATTAACCACAGGCTCATCCTCCCCCCCCCCCCGGAACCAGAACATGGCCTGAAGCCATCCTGCGCTTTTGCGGCCAGCTCCCAAAAAAGCGAGTTGTAAAATGGAGCTTCAGGGCACTGCAATTCACAAACCTGCAGAGTTATAAATGATAACTCTCGTCCACAAATATATTGAGGGAAGGCAAAGAAGAGGATTTGAAATCAAGGCAGAATTGCAGGAAACAGATTTCAGGAGGTAGATTCGAATCGCCTTTAAAGCACATGAAAAGCGGCAAAACGTTGACAATGATGCCCTTGGCCAAAAAGGGCGTATGCGTTTTTTCCTGAATATATTCAGGAAAAAATGCATACGCCCTTTTTGGCCAACCAAGCAAACTGGAAAGGCAAATCAGGGCAACAAAGAAGACACGCTACCCATCGGTCAAAAGGGCCATGCTGAAAAAAGTCTCAAAACCAGAAATGCAGGACAGGCCATGGAGAAATGGGAGCCTTGCTACACTGATGGGCGCGATGTAAATTGCCAACAGCCACTCTGGAGGAGTGTACGGTGTGTCCTGAAACATCTAAAAAACACAGCTTAGAGAGCATAGGGCACTTCCACTCATGGGGGTATAAATTGGGAAAATGAAAAATCAGCAAGACACAAACACCCCAAAGTTTAGGGCTGCTCTGTTGACAAGGACCTCCACTTCATTCCACCTTCAATATCCCAGGAAAGAGAAAAATGGATAAAGAAGTTGTGGTCCTTATGTACAATGGAATATCACTCAGCCATGAAATCAATGTCATAAGGCTAGTAGCAGCATGATGAGTGGATTTAGGTACGACGATTCTAAGTGAAATAAGTCACACAGAAAAGGACACTTCTCATAAGGTATCACTTATAGAGGGAATGTAAAAAGCGTTACACTTGAACTGAATTACAAAACAGAACAGAGTCACACATGCAGAAAACACACTATGGCTGCTTAACGGGAAAGGTGAGGTGGCGTGATACATAAAACAAGGGTTTCAAATTAGCTCAGATACCGTTCCATAAACCCAATATGTAATAGACAAGACCTACTCCTTGCTCAGAGAACTAGACTCAACAGGCCCTATTCACTGCACAAGAATATATCTGACTAGTAATAATCTTAAAACCTATGTATTGATATCTCTCTGTTAGTGTGTCAAGTGGGTGTAAAGCGCCATAAACACAGCAGTGAAAAGCAGCTAAACCCCAGTATAAAAATAAATTACTTCGAAAAACCCATGAAACAAAGACAGTGAAAGAGAGAGAAATTCTTACACAATGCGTTCAGGGGCTGTGATGCAACCTAGATTGACCATATCTAGACCCACAGCTGGATGAGACATAAGGGTGGACACTCTTGGGGCTGAGAGGTTTGGTGAGGTTGGGTGAGCAAACGCAGACCCTTTAAAGTAATACTGCGTGGTACCCATCGCATGGGTCCCAAATCTCCAGGTTCAAGGACATCTTCCTACATCGAAAACATGCATGAGAAAACAAAAAGATGGTACACCATGTGATGGGGAAAGGTTTCTAAAACGCACCTCATTTCTCTTCTCCTTGTGCCCGGGTTCGCCATTCCAGCCGCTTTACTAACAATCTCCCTACTTGGAGCATCAGCACCTTTAACCTCCTGTTCCGTACAGGTTGCAATTTGTCCTGAGGATGAACGGGTAGACGGGGAACCAGTGAGAGACTAGCTCTTGTTGTTGGCACAGGCACAGGTCACTCTATTTTCCCATCAGGAAGAAGAATTAACCACAGGCTCATCATCCCCCCCGGAACCAGAACAGGGCCTGAAGCCATCCAGCGCTTTTGCGGCCAGCTCCCAAAAAAGCGAGTTGTAAAATGGAGCTTCAGGGCACTGCAATTCACAAACCTGCAGAGTTATAAATGATAACTCTCGTCCACAAATATATTGAGGGAAGGCAAAGAAGAGGATTTGAAATCAAGGCAGAATTGCAGGAAACAGATTTCAGGAGGTAGATTCGAATCGCCTTTAAAGCACATGAAAAGCGGCAAAACGTTGACAATGATGCCCTTGGCCAAAAAGGGCGTATGCGTTTTTTCCTGAATATATTCAGGAAAAAATGCATACGCCCTTTTTGGCCAACCAAGCAACCTGGAAAGGCAAATCAGGGCTACAAAGAAGACTCGCTACCCATCGGTCAAAAGGGCCATGCTGAAAAAAGTCTCAAAACCAGAAATGCGGGACAGGCCATGGAGAAATGGGAGCCTTGCTACACTGATGGGCGGGATGTAAATTGCCAACAGCCACTCTGGAGAAGTGTACGGTGTGTCTTGAAACATCTAAAAAACACAGCTTAGAGAGCATAGGGCACTTCCACTCATGGGGGTATAAATTGGGAAAATGAAAAATCAGCAAGACACAAGCACCCCAAAGTTTAGGGCTGCTCTGTTGACAAGGACCTCCACTTCATTCCACCTTAAATATCCCAGGAAAGAGAAAAATGGGTAAAGAAGTTGTGGTCCTTATGTACAATGGAATATCACTCAGCCATGAAATCGATGTCATAAGGCTAGTAGCAGCATGATGAGTGGATTTAGGTACGACGATTCTAAGTGAAATAAGTCACACAGAAAAGGACACTTCTCATAAGGTATCACTTATAGAGGGAATGTAAAAACTGTTACACTTGAACTGAATTACAAAACAGAACAGAGTCACACATGCAGAAAACACACTATGGCTGCTTATCGGGAAAGGTGAGGTGGGGTGATACATAAAACAAGGGTTTCAAATTAGCTCAGATACCGTTCCATAAACCCAATATGTAATAGACAAGACCTACTCCTTGCTCAGAGAACTGGACTCAACACGCCCTATTCACCGCACAAGAATATATCTGACTAGTAATAATCTTAAAACCTATTTATTGATATCTCTCTGTTAGTGTGTCAAGTGGGTGTAAAGCGGCATAAACACAGCAGTGAAAAGCAGCTAAACCCCATTATAAAAATAAATTACTTTGAAAAACCAATGAAACAAAGACAGTGAAAGAGAGAGAAATACTTACACAATGCGTTCAGGGGCTGTGATGCAACTTGGATTGACCATATGTAGACCCACAGCTAGATGAGACATAAGGGTGGACACTCTTGGGGCTGAGAGGTTTGTTGAGGTTGGGTGAGCAAACGCAGACCCCTTAAAGTAATACTGCGTGGTACCCATCGCATGGGTCCCAAATCTCCAGATTCAAGGACATCTTCCTACATCGAAAACATGCATGAGAAAACAAAATGATGGTACACCGTGTGATGGGGAAAGGTTTCTAAAACGCACATCATTTCTCTTCTCCTTGTGCCCGGGTTCGCCATTCCAGCCGCTTTACTAACAATCTCCCTACTTGGAGCATCAGCACCTTTAACCTCCTGTTCCGTACAGGTTGCAATTTGTCCTGAGGATGAACGGGTAGACGGGGAACCAGTGAGAGACTAGCTCTTGGTGTTGGGAAAGGCACAGGTCACTCTATCTTCCCATCAGGAAGAAGAATTAACCACAGGCTCATCATCCCCCCCGGAACCAGAACAGGGCCTGAAGCCATCCAGCGCTTTTGCGGCCAGCTCCCAAAAAAGCGAGTTGTAAAATGGAGCTTCAGGGCACTGCAATTCACAAACCTGCAGAGTTATAAATGATAACTCTCGTCCACAAATATATTGAGGGAAGGCAAAGAAGAGGATTTGAAATCAAGGCAGAATTGCAGGAAACAGATTTCAGGAGGTAGATTCGAATCGCCTTTAAAGCACATGAAAAGCGGCAAAACGTTGACAATGATGCCCTTGGCCAAAAAGGGCGTATGCGTTTTTTCCTGAATATATTCAGGAAAAAATGCATACGCCCTTTTTGGCCAACCAAGCAACCTGGAAAGGCAAATCAGCGCTACAAAGAAGACTCGCTACCCATCGGTCAAAAGGGCCATGCTGAAAAAAGTCTCAAAACCAGAAATGCGGGACAGGCCATGGAGAAATGGGAGCCTTGC